>NW_010509781.1:129463-134672 GCF_000687285.1 Phaethon lepturus
GATTACAAAAACTTTCAAAACTGTTGGGTTTTTTTCATTTAATGTTAGGAAAAAAATAGATACAAGTAAACTCTGTAAAGCATAAAAAGCAGATTTGTCTCAAAAACTCACAAGTTAGCTAATAGCAATGAGTCTCCTAAAGTAAAATATTCTGTTTATTCACTTAATCAAAATAAGCGTTTCAGTAAAGCCTTCAGGGTGTTTCCCAAGTGTTAGGAAAGGAAGAGAGAGATCCTGCATCCAGGAAAATACCTAAATGATTTTAGCAGCTTGAGCAGCTGCCCCTGCCAGGGCCTGCCTTGGAAGGGTTTTAGCGCGCGCAGTTTGAGGGTTTCAACTCTGTCAACATTGTCTTGTTACGACTCGTGATTTTAAATGAGCAAGACTTCAGGTAGAAAAGAAAAAGCTTTGGCTTTCTTATGTCTATGTGTTGACGGGCTCAGTGTTTTCCCTCTGGCTGTAATTTGGAGTATTCCTTCAGTCTGATATTAATCCATTGAAGGTGATGGGAAGACTCCCAATAATTTCAAGAAGCTTTGACTTTTGGTCTAGCCATGTATTTTCATTAGTATGTTTTTAACATATTTATCTGTTTTGATCATTAAAACCATTAACTTAAAAGTGAGAGACCATGGAGAGTGTTACTATTTACTTTCTCATTCCTGCCGTCTGTCCCAGCTGTGCAAGAGATGGGCTGCTTCGTAGGCTCCGGTGCTGTGTGGAGATCGCATGCTGAGTCTCACATTAGAAAGGAGCTTTTAGGATCCACACGGTGATGAGATCCCCTCTACCTGAGTCTCGCAAACTCTGTTCTTGGTTGCGTGCAGGAATCAGGCATGAGGGAAGGGTAACATTGCTGCTCAGAGTGGTATATAAGGACTAAATCCTATAGACTCTCGGGGTGAGGGTTCAGTGACTGGTCTCTGTTGTCTCCTGAAAGCCTGGTCTTCTCCAGGACAGTCACGTCTCGACAGTCACATCTCGACAGTCACTGTGCAGGGAAGTTTGCTTTTGCTGGGGAATTCTTTGGGGAAACCCATGTGCCTGTGAGCAGAGACCCCCCCAAAGAAACCGGTTGCAAGGCTGCTACAGGAGACAACTTTGAGAGCTTTGGCCCCAGTCTAGGGCAACAGTCGACAACAACAGCCCAAAACTTAAAACGCAACAGAAAACATTTTACTAAATAAAATTGATCATCTTTCTAGATACCAGAGATCAAAAACGCGGTGATTGTAAATTACCGAGTTCAATCCACAGAGCGAGGCAGTCTAAACTCAGACTTTCATTTTTTCCTCTTGCCGTTTGAAAATGCCTGAACCCAACGTAAGTAATCCACTTGCCCTCTTCAAGAGCTCATACCCACCACGATTTGGATTTGTAAGGTACCTGTCAATAGAAATTAAACAGCAGGATTGAATGAACAAAGAGAAAGGTAAGTTGCCTACAGAGAAAATAAACAGACAAAGGCTTAGAAACGGAGCAGCAGCGTTGGGAACGTGAGAGCTGTGCCTGACCCCGGGGGTGATCTGCTGTGCAAGGCGGGGTAAGTCACTTCACCTCTCCCTGCATGTCCTCTCCTGCACTGTGGATTGCTGCCTGTTTAGGCTCCAGACCGCGTGGATAAGGACTAAGGACCTGACGCTCACCCCGTGCTGTAGAGTGTCGAGCACAGATAAGGCTGCGAGGTGACACCAGAATACGCAGCCATTAACTAACGCCGGCGCTTAAAGCTGGCGGTGAGGCTGGACGGTCCCCGGCCCCCAGCAGCGCGTGCAGGCACGCTCCGTGAAAAGCAGCTGGGGGTTTCATCACCGGTTCTACCCCACCACGGTAACGTTTGGTGCTCAAATCTGCATTTCACTAGGTGCTGTAGATACAGGCGAGGCGTCCACTGTCTGCCCAAAAGACAGGCAGGTTTCCACCATGAGTTGTAAGTACTTAAATCAGAGGTATTAAACACTAACCAGCCCTTTTAACACTAAGCTGCACAGGCAGCATCCTGTGTAAGACCTTCCATTGACCGAAGACTGAGAGATGAGACATTCCCGGGGTGGGGGTGGTTCTTGGCTCGGGGCCGACGCCCAGCAGGAAGGCTTCACTGTGCCAAGGAAGCTGCTCACAGAGCTTAAAATTCGGGCCCTCACAGCCTGTGGGATGTAGGTAACTTTATAGCTATTGCTTGTAGCAATTTGTGTTTTATTTCCATTTTGAGGGTTTGGAGCATGTTTTTTAAACTGTCTTGTCTTCTCCAGTGTGACCGCGGTTGCAACACTCCTTCTCCTGCAGTCCCTGCCTCTGCCGCCTGGCTGGTTTGACACTGCTTTCCAAACCGTTTCTGACAAACACTTTGTCCCATTTTAGTCATTTAATGAAAAAATTTCCCTCTCAAAAAGGTCAGTTCCACATCATATGATATACTTGAAGGCTACGTGGTGTTTTTTATCGGTTGATGTTGCCATAAATGCCAAACGGTTGAAACTTTACATTTAAATCTTGAGTTTAAGTACAAAGTTTTAAATAAATATTTAAGTCTTGTTTTTGAAGCTTGGGGGCCTCTTACTGGGCTGTCGCATAAAAGAATGTGAAGTCACATACAAATTATGGTTTTATACTATAGGACTTTACAAATTTAACATAACCCAACATCATTTTGGAAACATGATATCAAGCCGAGAGTATTTGCCGTGTTGGTAGCTACTTGCCCATTCCAACAGCCCTTATTTTTTGAAGGCCAACCTAGGAAGTGCACATCCCCCCCTTTTCTAAGCATCACTTTCAACTTCAACTTGCTCAAGCCGTAGCATCACCACTAACATCATAACATAACATAATTTTCTAATATAACTTGTATCATAAAAATATTTATATTAAATTTGTTTTAAAATAATTTATCATTTCTATTGAATGTTATAATGACATTTTATTAGAATTATGCTATTACAGTAACACAATAACCTTGCTTTCCTGCATTTAGTCAGGAGCCAATAATTAGGAGACAACTGAGGGAAAAGTGTTAAGTAAGTCTTTTAGAAAGAGAAAGTGAGGTGTCTGGGTGAATTGAGATCGAAGTAAATGATCAAAACACCTACCTGCACTAAATAAAATAAGAGAAGATTAGAACAAAGATGGAATGCCTGGAAATCCACAAAGGTAGGTTTCATTAATAAAAAATATATACATGCAGATCATTAGCCTGTGAATTGCTTGTGTAAGGCAAAATTCATTCCCGTGCCAGCAGCCAGCACAAGATCTGTTGCATATAAAGCTTCGGCAGGAGCAGGGAGAGCCAGGCTTACGGCTAACCATCCACACAAGAGGGAATCTGGGGGCCAGCGGGGAACTCCGGAAACAAAATTTCAGCCAGAGCTGCTGATCGCTGCCCATCTTCAGCTGAATTCCTCCTGAGATGGGATTTTTAAACCGTTAATGAAAGCAGCGCGTAGCGCACTAGGAAGTTGTCCCTGCTCTTCAGGCACCTTCTTTCCCACGCAAAGGGCACTCCTACAAAGGTCCGGTTTCTTTGAACGGAGCTGCGAAGTTAGTTTATTTCCGTTTGAAATCTGTATTCCTGACACCATTTCAGCTGTCGCACTGATGGGTAAGCAAACTTGTTCGTACCAGCGTAGTAAGAGTAGACACTTCATATGTCATTACCTGACTAAAAACAGGTGGTGGTCCGTTATACTCGCTTACCTTCTCAGGGAGGATTGCACAATATTAGCCAATTAAATTAGATTTAGATACGTCGATAGGATTAGATTGGCAAATATTACAGTCCTGATAGACAAAGAGTTGACACGGGCCCTTGGGAGTGGGATTGCCTTCTGCGTTCATGCAAACCTCGAGCCAAATGTGTCCTGAGCCGGACCCCAGGTGTCACGGCACCCACAGACTTGGTTATAATGGTTGTCAGCAGCTGCTGGAGGGCCCACCACAGAACAAGGTCTGAGCCAAGAACAGGGAAAGCCAGCTCCACTCTTAAGTGACGTCTAGGGGGAAGAAAGTAGAAAAGCCCTACAAATCCACATGAACCTCCACATCCCCCCGGGATCCTCTGGTGAAAGTCATTGTGCCCTGTGGCACACAGCAGAGATGTCTCACTCCTCTCTAGAATTTGTGATCATTTGCGTCCTACGCTGCCTGTGACCTGTGTGGCGTGGGTTACCTGGCTTGCTCATAGATGCTTTCAAAGCTTCATAGCTCCCACAAGGCTTACCGCTACCTAGGTCTCTCCATCTAAACAAGACTTACTACCTTCTAGGTCTCGCCTTCTAAACAAAACCACTCTTTTCAGCCCTGGCTAATGAGAAATCTTAGTTTCAGGAGTTGGCTCATTTACTTCTGTCACCAAACTTTATTTCTGCTATGTCTTTTCTGAGGTGGCAAGACATAGGCTGGAGATATTCCAGATCAGGATGTACTACTAGGAGACATAATAGTCTATTGCGTTATCATTTGCTGGTTTTCCTGTCCCAGTCTTTGTTACATACAGCATTTTGTTCGGTTTATGTCAGTCGGTCTACCAGCCCTTCACAGCAATTCTCAGGTCTTTCTTTCCCCAAGAGCCCAGCCACGCCTGTGAGCAGTTCAGGTTGTGTCTTCCGATATGTATTACCTTACATACGTCAACATCTATTTTATCTATCACATTGTTCCAAATTACCTGGCTTTCAAGTAATTTGGAATTCATCAAAATCTACTTTAAGCTTTACTGACCTAAAAAACTTCTGCATCTGCAAATTTCAGCGCTACTTTTTGCCTATTAAAATAATCAATCACCTGTTTCAGCACAGATATTTACAAGAAGCTTTGTCTGATTGATTGCAAGTCTATCATTTATTTCTATACTTCGTCTTCTGACTCTTTGCCAAGTCTCATACATCAAGAAGGCGCCTGTCCGCATAGTGTCTGATATATATCTTATTGTCACAGGACATTGAGACGTAATAATTCAGCATGGCGAGGAACCGCTACTGCCAACTCCATCCCAATTTATATGCACACAGCTACTTGTCCTTTGCTACTGACTTACCACGCTTGCCCACAGTTGCACTGAGTCAGCCCTCAGCCTAAGCAAATCACAAATAAAAAAATAAAACCGTTATTCAAAAATCAATGCCCACAGTCCACGTCCTCTCAGCTACAGGCGTGTCCTACAGAGTTCCCAGCATAATCCCGTCTCACCCACCCGGAGCTGGAGCAAACACCT
>NW_010509782.1:0-34950 GCF_000687285.1 Phaethon lepturus
CGCCGGGCGCGCGGCCTCCCTGGGCGCTTCCTCAGGCCCGGGGCCGGCCCTGCCCAGAGGGATGCCGGGAGATGTAGTCCCGCGGCCCTCACGTGGGGCAGAGCCGTCCGGGCCGCCATGTCGTGGCCGCCGTGTGCGGGGAGATGTGTCCTCGCTGGCGGCTGCTCCTTGCCCGGCAGAGCTTTCACCGCCGTTCCCGTCAGCAAACACGACACCGCAGCCCAAGCTACTCTGTGTGTTGTGCTCCTAAATGACACCTGGCGGCCCACTGCTGTGGTGGGGGCTAAGGCTCTGCCCCTCAGTGGGCCCCAGTGGGGAGCCGAGGCCATCCCTGTGCCTCAGCCCGTGCCCCGCACGGAAACGAGCCTGGTGAGCCCAGGCATTGTGTTTCCTGGGGAAAAAACCAGCTACCTCTTTTCACCAGAGAACCTCCTAGGCAACATACTTGCAAAATATCTGACTTTTTCACTGATATTTGTGTTTAGTCCTTAAAAATGTACTGCTCTCTGTATCGCTACTCCAGACAGAACCAAACCAAATCAAGCCCCTCAGCTGGGCCGCATCAGACAAACCCCAGTGTTTGGCGGACAGGCATGTGGAGGGAAGGAAGGTGCCAGCAGCAGAGGGATGTGCACGGTGCTCACACACAGCTCTCTCGGATTTGACTGGAAAACACCTGTGATGTTGATCGCCAAGGGCCATTCATGTTGCCTTTTTTGAAGGAAAGGAGAAAGGACATGTTGGAATTTTTCCAATAGAGGGAGCACCGGGACAGCCATGGCCATTGCACTGCTGACCCCATGACCTGAGGTGCCATATGTTGGCCTTGGAAAACCTGGAAGCCCATACAGCTATTCTCACCTTTCATCCTTTGGGGAGGATACATCAACACTGTCAGGATTGGGGCATAATTTGGTCATCAGAAAGTAAAGATTTAAACTTGGAAACCATTCGGGGGCAAAAAAAAGTCTTCCCCTCGGTGACAGTCTCTAGTTAGGATTTGAAAGGCGCTTGTGAATCAAGCAAAGTTGTCTGCAGACCTTCCCTAAGAATTACAAAAAATGACTTGTGGTCACTGTGAATTGGAATGGAAATTATTTCATACATGCCACAAAGACACGTTTCAAACAAACAATTTCTATCCTCAGGCAATCTGGGCTGATTGGCAACAGATGAAATGAAATATTTGTATTAGATTTGGTGACCACAGCAATATCAAAATTATTATAAGTTTTATGTTTATCAAGTTGACAGTGTAACCTAATAAATGGATCACCTGTTTCTACTCAGCAGAGACACTAGAATAGCTTGCTTGCTGGTGTGCATACTGAAAGTGTAAATATCACATTTCCTCTGTTTTGAGGAAGTATTTTTGGCAAGCTTTGCAAAACCTATTTTTGTGATTCCAGTTATTCTAGCTGTGACAGAGAAAGCCAGATGAGAAAGACAGGAGCAGCAGATTGGACCTGATGAGAATCGGGTTTAGATGCTGGTGTGAAAATGAGAGGTCACCAAGGTCAACATTTGCAAAAGTTGAGGACTGTGTCAAATCAAAACCATAATAATGAAGCACATCATGATTCAGGCTAAAAGCCAGAAAAATTTGAGAAATGGTTAGTGCCCAAATGGCAAGGTTTTTTGTCATGAACATGACACCAAAGGTGACAAAGAAGAATCCATAAAATCCATACTGCTACCTAGAGTCCAGAATGAAGAATGGGTTCAATTTTTTCTTACGTTGCTGGTCACATCTGCTGCATCCCCAAAAGTCTCAGATCTTAGCCAGATCACAGAGTCTCCAATTCAACACAGCAAATTCATCAGATAAGATATCTTCCGTAACTGAAATTAAACATACACATAAGTACTTTACTAGAGCAGAGCTTTATCTCTACGATGCCTGAAGCTTTTCTGAAAACTTGATAAGATTCACCTCCCTCTGCATATTACTGTGTTAGGTAACCACAGTAATATGTGGTTCTTGAGGGTGCTTGCAAATCTGAAGAAGAAAATTGGATAGCAGTTTTGGGAAAGCTGGCGTCACCCTTATGCTTGATAGGAAGACTTTTGTTGGAAAGTCTGGTATTAGCTAAGAAGAGGAGAGACTATGACTGGCTGGTGAATACTGACAATGAGTGTCCCTGCCTTCACGCCAGCCTTCTCATAAGAAAAGTTTTATAACAGAATGGGAGGAGGAAAAGGAAACTTCTACTGCAGTAGTAATTTCTGAAAAAGGTTCTACTAAAACTGAAAGTTTTTTCATCGTCTAGAAAAGAAAACTGCCCCAACTTGCATTTCAGAATACAGCTTTTCTGGATCCTCAAAACATAGTTGAACCTTCCTGGAAAAATTCTCAGTCATTCTGAAGATTTCATACTCATTCAAATTTGACCTGGAATTCTTATTAAGTTATATCTATTAGTGGTGAACTTCTTTAGGTGATTACTGAAGAGAAAAGTCAAAATAACTGATAGCTTTAAAATCTTAAGATGCTGTCTTCTTTTGACAGGCTTTGGAGATAATTTATTTATATATTCATACATGTATATATTTATATATTTAGTGAGGACTGAGAGAGACTAATTTTTCAAATTTTTGGTACCGATTTTTTTACTGCTCTGGTGAGCAATCCACCATACTACTTTGTAAACCCTAGGACTATTTACATCAGCTAAATCAGGACATCAGAACAATGCATTATCAGGAAGAAGTAGCAATGAATAAAACATAACAACATATAAGCTGAAGAAATCTTAGCTGTGCTTTAAATAGGCAGAATTAGGTATATCTGTATCAGTGCCATATTATACTGAGGGAGCACATGATGCAACACTGCAGCCATCAAGGGCAGCTTTACAGTAGAACCTAAGCTCTTAGGTCCTGCCTCATTTAATCCTAAATGCCTAGGTGTGACCTTGAAAACCTGTTTTGGGTGCTCTCCCAGCCCTGGGGTAGCCCTCTTCTCTGCAGAGCTGCCTTTTTAATACAAAATACTCCTTACGGCTTCCCTAGTTCTGCACTATGGAGGTTTGACAATCCCTGTCCCAGTAGTTCAACCTGTGCTGCAGCATCCCCAAGATATTCCGGAATCATCTGACTGGAAAAGCAGGGTAAGCCTGACATCCAACACGAGGGCTCCGCTTAAACCACACGGTATCAGTGTCGGAATCATCTGACTGGAAAAGCAGAGTAAGCCTGACATCCAACATGAGGGCTCCGCTTAAACCACACGGTATCAGTGATAGCAGTGAGTTCTGATGTAAAGCATGTTTTATTCCCTTGTCTGCTGTAGGGGATTTAATCTTACGGCTAATATTCAGTGGACCAGGAGTCCCAGCCCTCTTGCATGACGAAGAGATAGTCTCTCCATTCTGTTCTCCCACACCTTTCACAGAAAGACCAGAAAACGCTCAGTCCAATAGTTGCTGTTGCTTGCTCTGCAAGCATGGATTGATGAAATATTTCTCTTGGAAAAAAAGCAGGTTGTCATGTGAGGAATTCCTGTGGGGTTCTGTAAGATGGAAATAAATCCAGTAGTGCGTAAGCCCACTAGGATATTTTGGGCAGGATTTAGAGTACGTTCCTGCCTTCAACATTTCCTGTGAAAGTTGCTGTTGCTTGCTCTGCAAGCATGGATTAATGAAATACTTCTCTTGGAAAAAAGCAGGTTGTCATGTGAGGAATTCCTGTGGGATTCTGTAAGATGGAAATAAATCCAGTAGTGCGTAAGCCCACTAGGATATTTTGGGCAGGATTTAGAATATGTTCCTGCCTTCAACATTTCCTGTGAATACCACGCTAACAAAACCACATTTTAAGATGCACGTGAGTGTCCTAGGTGAGCACTTCTGGAAGCCGATCATTAAAACGCAATTGTCTAATGAGCACTGATGTCATTGCTACAGACTTGCGGAGAGCTAGTTGTAAACACTGAGTGGTTCAACTGAGAAACCAGCTTCCTGTAGATTAATTGTGACAGTGATGTATGTAATATGTAAATAGAACTAATCAGAGATGCTGGCCATATAACCATGGGGCAGGCAGGAAATGAATACAGCTGAGAGCTTTGCAGACTCACTTTCTTATTTTGACCTTTCAAAAGACTAAATAAATGAATTTAGTTTAGCACAGATGTAAACATTTTCCACAGCAGAAGTTCTGCAGAAACTACAAGATTCCCAAGCCTGCCACAAGCTTGAGTTTTCATCATGGATGCCTTACAAAATTCTTTTGAGAGTTCTTAACTTACAGAACCTACAGGCCTGAATGCAAAACATGTTCCAGTTGTCATTGATCCATATCTGAAGCAATGCGATTTTGTTTCCTTCCTTTTAAACAGCAGCAACAAAAGGGGGTTTTATAATGTGAACTGTGTGTAGGTGTTACAATGCTTCTCTTCCCCTAACCCTGGAGTATCCCACATGCCAAGTTCCTCCACTAGGATGAGGCTTTTAAGCACATCACTAAAGAAATTCACTGAATTAGCAGTGACTGTGAGCTCCTCTGCTTGAGATTTACAACAAAACTATTTTCCTTTTGGTATTGCTTCATGAAACAAAAATGTTTTTTTCTCTGAAGATATAAAAAAAACCCCCATAAATTGGATATCATTATTAAACTGTAGGTCTAATTATGGTTTCCATTAAGGAATAAACAACATAAATATTGAGGAGTGATACATTAAGTAGTTACTGAAGAGCAGCAGAATTATTTATTAAAGCCAAATTAATTCAAAACATGTAGTTTTAATTTTCAACTCTTCAAATCCCTTCACAGGAAAAAGAAAGAGAAATACAGAAATACATCTTTTCAGCCCATGCCCTTCAGTGAAGTTTATTTCCATGCTTATTCTTCACAGGACAGTAAAGAGACTGTGTTGCTTTTTTTTTAGTTCCCACAAAGATGAATACCGCTTCCTTAGAGCAGAAACTAAACCAAACATAACCACACAAAAGCCATACTGGTAACACTGGATTTGAATAAGAACAATGGCAGAGCTCGGTTGTGGAGAAGCCTAGGCAGGCAAGGGAGGAGGCAAAGTTTACACTTAACTGACAAGTAACAAAAATAGCTTGAAGAAAGATGTGGAGGGATTACTGACAAAGGAGAACTTCACACTGTGCTCTAGTTCTTTGTGCTGAGCTGAACCACACAAGCAGGGCTTCGCTTTTATTCAGCTGAATAGAAAGCTTGAATCTTTCAGTGCTTACCTTTAAAAAAGACATACGGCATATTCAGTGTATAAATACATCATTATTGCTAATAGTATCAGTCAATGTTTCTTTCACAGGAGGCAGCTATTGGTTCTATACAAGTCAAGCATGACTTTACCATCAGCTGTGATAGGACCTTATCAAACACTAACACAAGCCAGTGCGGACAATTTTCAGCTGAGGAACAGGCACAAAGAGATCAGGACGTCACCTCGAGGAACTTCCTGTGCTTTATGATCTATTCAGTTTGGCTTTGTTGTCACATAAAAATTGATTTGAAAATACATATTCTATTCATCTAACTTTGAAAGCTCTTGAAAAAGGTATTTATTCTTTTCTACAAGTAATACAACATTAAATCAATATTGTGCTCACTTTGCAGAGATGATAGTGATTTGAGGGCTTAAAACTCCCTAGTCTCCTTCCCAAAAGATCTGTGAATACATTTCAGTGGTTAGAGAAATGGTTGGGAATCAGGACATTTGGTTTTCATCCCAAATTCCTTTAGAGCTTTGTAGGTCTCTAGTCATGTCATCAACATAATATTCTGGGTCTGCTTTTTCTGGCTTAAAATAACATACTCATTTTTCTATATCATCATTTTGCAGTATACAAAATGGCCCAGAAGCATTTACAGGGTCATTAATATCGTTGCTATAACTACTGTAGCCTGCAGTGCAAACCAGAAATGCTTATTAGCATCAGTACCATCGTTGACAAAACACAGACTGACTTTGATGCAATTCTGGCTATTTCAGGGCCTGAATTTAATATTAGGTTTCTATTAATGGTGAAAAAAACAGAAGGGAAAAAAAAATCTTTTTTTGGTTTGTAATTATTCCTTTCCTCCCCACCCCCCAAAATTTCTGAACGAATTCTCAGGAGATGCACAGTATGTTGCTGCATTCCGGACTGCTACTGTTGTCACAGTGTAGTACAGTGGTATTTCAGGCATCTAAGACATAACACCTGTTGCCTTAGAGTCATTTAAGAGTGGCTTGGACAAGCCATTCAGGTGTTTGCTGGGAGAGCCCATCCTTGGTGGGTGTTGAAAGAGATGACGATGGGTCATTTCCATCTATAACATACATGGTATAGTGGCAAGACCACCATAATTCACTTCTGAGTGACATTTCATGCTACAAATCTTTCTTAAATCAGCTTATGTGAACTATTGAAGCTACAATAAACAACATTTTTCAGGAGCTGAAATCAGCAGGTAATAAAATTATAGCAGATAGACACAGACAGTATTCTATACATATATTATAGGTTAAAAAAAAAAACCTCACCTGACTACCACTGTTGTAGAAAAGTAAAATAAAATCATGCATTCTATATTTATTTACTTATTGGTAAAAGGTGGAATATATTATTAAAGACAGCTGTGGTTAAAGCCAGATTAAAATAAGCAAGATATGATATATAAGCCCACTCTGTAACTAAAAATGCAGTTTAAAACCATAAAGCTGCTTCTTAAAGGTCCTTGGGTCAGAAAAGGCAGTTTTGCACTGAATATTTCCCATTCAGTCTGATTTTAAAATTTGTATCACATACGTAATACACATTTCATTCATTTTTTCTCTTGAAAAGAAAAATCACAAGAGATGACATCTTTTTTGTTATGTTTCAGGAACTGGGAGTCCCAGCAGAGGGTTTTTTTTAGTTCTTTTAAATATCAGTACCTCCCATCCTCCTCAGCTCTGCAAGCCACAAGGAAAAGGCCATGGTGGGACTCTCACCAGAACTTACCTGTGTCGCAGTAATTGTGCAGAACTGGACAAAATTGTGGGAAGGTGATGAGGTCATGTCTTCTTCCCAAGGCTCGGTGTCTTACCTGAATAATCAAAATGAGGCATTGGCATTAAAAAAAGGAAGACTATTTAATTCTTAATCAATCAACTACTGCATAATTTTAGTCTTTTCCAGCCTCTCATTCAGCTAACACTGAAGAGGTTGCTTTGGTAGAAGACATCTATGACAACTCCAACACAAATTGTACTTAAGAACAAGAAGCTTAATTGACATCAAGGTTGTATGTGAAAAGCTAATTTGTGCTGATCAGCTAAAAAATTAACACATTTTTATGTTATGTAAAGTGAAGTGAGAAATTTTTGATTATTTACTGTCAAAATAAAAAAAAAAAGCGCCACAAATTTTTGTGCTGAACTAAAGAATTTTTATCCTGGCTTGGGGACTGCAAATGAAAGTAAACCACAGATACAAAAGATAAAGGAGGAGCTTTAAGTGGAGAAACTTGAAATTAGTAGTAGGTGCTCATCATTTCTGAAAAATGGTGCAAAAATTAAAATCTCTGCTTACAAAATATCTGATCAACCACAGCTTCATCTGGCTCTTGCAGGACACTTTGGGAAACCCTGACTTTCAAGTTAGCATAGTGTAGATAGAACTGATTTCGTGTCCAGCTTATGACACCTGAGGCTGTAGAAGGCAGTTTAAGGTCAGGTAGAAGTTCTTCTAAGAGCTTAAAACAACCTTGTATGTTATTTTAGGAAAAATTATTCTCATTAAGGTTCATTTTAGAGCAACTGTTCTTCTCACAGGTGTTTGGGGGAAAATGATGACATCATCCTAAGTCTAGTAAAATACCAAGTTCCACAAGCACAAGCCCAGGAGTTGCTCTCTGCTGATAGCTGTGTTTGGATGATCAACAGCCATTTTGTGAAGTTGCAATCTCACTTCCCTAAATGACGACTGTAAAACCAGAACTCTACTTAAAGTCTCGTGTGCATGCAGCTGCAGTGGCAGTGAAGGTGGAGATCCTCCTTCTACCCACTGCCTGCTCTGGAAAGTGCTCAAGAACTAACTGGGGACCACCCAGCCCAATACAGCATGTGAGAGCCCTCCCTGAGCACATCAGTTACTCCAGATGCAACTTGCTGTAAGGAAGTAAAAGAAATATTTTCTGAAACTGGGAAGCTTTTTTAGAGGAAGATGGAGAACCCACTGCTTTTATTCCCCCAACTAAACATTTCTGCTTCAAAGGATAAATCCTATTACAAAGTCATGAAATCAACAATTAAAGAAGAGCCACATAAAGCAAGCAAATCTGGGTAAGTTTTAAGGTCATGCTGACACTCTGAACATTCTGTTTATATAGAGGATTCTTCTAAGATAGGCTGTGGCATGAATTTAGGGCACAGATAATTTTATTTTTGACTGATAAATGAAAACTCATGAACTGCAATCCTAGGAATTGTATACATAAAATGATAATTCTTTGCTGAAATATTTTTTAAGAACAAGAAAAAAAGCAAATAATAAACTAAGAAAATAGGAAAGGGAGGTTTCAAGTAGTTCTGAGAAATGCTTCTTTAAAGCCTGAATATGATCTGGGAAAGTTTCTTTTTAAAAATTTCAAATGACAGGAAGCAATACTTCCTTTTTCTTTGCGAAACATTAAAAGTAGAAGATGCTGAGCCAACTGTTTATGTTCTCTAATGTGAAATTTCACTGCTTTGTCTTTAAAATAAATGAAAAAGATACTGAAAATGAAAAGATTTCCATTTCTCTTTGCCAGTGCTTCATGTGTAAATTTGTGCTAAGTTATAAAGAAAATCATAGAATCACAGAATACCCGGTTGGAAGGGACCTCAAGGATCATCTGGTCCAACCTTTCTGGGCAAAAGCACAGTCTAGACAAGATGGCCCAGCACCCTGTCCAGCCGAACCTTGAATGTCTCCATGTTGGGGAATGCACCACTTCACTGGGGAGATTATTCCAATGGATGATTGTTCTCATTATGAAAAATTTTCCTCTTTTGTCCCATTGGAATCTTCCCAGGAGTAAAAAACATTAATGTGAATAATATATATATAATAATATATAACATCAACATTAATATAAGCGAACATAGGGGCATCTGTGATACAGAAGCAGAAATACTAGTCGAAGGAAATGTTTGAGGGGGAAAAAACCCAACTTTCAACAAGGTTGCCTGAAAAGCTACCCTAATTCTGTTGTAGAGCTAAGCAGAAGAGAAATAGGCTGAGCCTTCTCCTGCAGAAATCTGAATTCCATGAGGGTGATCATCTTGGTAAACCTGGAAACTTGGCAAAAGCAGCAAGGTAAGCATTATAAAAAACACAAGTTGATGGGGATTCCTTTCAGGAAGTGCCTGTGAGACTCAGAACGTTTCCTGTATTTGTGTATGCATTCAGACTTGGCAGAGAGTAATGCTTTCAAGATTTATTTCATTTAGAAGTTAGCAATCTAACCCAAGCATACAAACACTAGAGAGTTACCTGGTATGCATCAAGGTAACTCACCACTAGTGTTTTCACACCACTAAGTGTAGACTGGTCCCCACCCACTTGCAGATACATTTAAACCTTTACTCATGCCAACAGCATTCTTATTAGTCCACTGACTATATTGAGCAACCATCAACACAAATGTAGCTGACAAATTGCTGCTTGCAGGAAAATCATACAGCTCCTTGGAAAGCAGGTTTTCCAAAGAATTCTGTGATGTACAAAGGCAAGATGCATGTCAAATACTGAACACGTAGTTCCTCAGTAATTGCAGTAATCGTTTGAACACTTGTCCCCAAAACTCAGACATTGAAGTTTAAATGCTGTTGTAATGTTGTCCCTGTTATACTATTTCTCATAAAGATGCAGGGTGAAGTCTTGCCTTTGTTGACTTCAGTAAGAGTTTAGTTCCTGAATTCAGTAGGTTACCAAGATCTTACTGATATATTAAGAATTGCATTTGTAAGACTTGACTGAAAAGAAGGAATGTGTAAAGTACTGCAACTCCATGGCCTAAAAAATTTGCTGCCCCTTTCTTTCCATCACAGATAACTTCAGAACACTTCAGTGCTTCCCATGCTCTTTTGTCTTGATAAACCTTGTTTAAGCAGTTACTATTTTTTGGTCCAGGATGCCCACTTTGATCAGAACTGCTTTGACAAGCCCTTACTAATTGTGAACACATGGTAAAAATTGCATAAAGGCCCAAACTCTGTTTCTAGAGCCCATGAAAAAGTGGCCAACAAGTGGGTATCTAAACACTCGCACCTATGCATCTGAATAATGAGGCAATGTTTGTTGCTCACATGTCCAAGTATCATGCCCATCCAAATGATAGGGTGTACTCATGATCTCAAAGACTTTCCATTACATGCTCATGGAGGGTTTCATCACTGACTTTTTTTTCTTTTCTTGTTTTGCTGCTGGCAGAAGCCTTAATTCAGTGGTTTTACAGTTCACTCAGAAATATAAGACATTGCAATGATGAACAAAGGCAAAACAGTGCTTAGAACACCATTTTTCCGTGTCTTGGATCCAGACATGTAAAACCATGCTAAAATTGCATCTAAAAAGAGAAAGCTCAGCCTCCATGCCACCTGTGTGCAGACAGTATTGAGTGGCTGATTACCCCTGGGTATTTCATACAAAGTACACAGCCATCAATGCATTCTTATCATCTGTGAAAAGGCACTTTCAGAGGCAGATGCAAGAGAAATAAATAATCCTCTGAAGAATTTCTCCCTTTTAACAGACTATTACTTCCTCACTCAGCTAACTGCCTTTTACCATGTTACTCTCAGACAGGTGCCTGACTAACAGGGATTCTGCTGCTCTTCTCTTTCTTTCTCAGAAGAGAAACTGGTAGATTTTTGCTGATCTGTCTCTAAATATAGTTTATATACAGAGAGATGTAGACTATTTTCGGTGAAAATGAAAAAAAATTAAAAATTGCCCTTTTTCAAATAATAAGATAATAATTTGAGATTTATTATTTCATAGAATCATAGAATGGTTTGGGTTGGAAGGGACATTTAAAGGTCATCTAGTCCAACCCCCCTGCAATTGACAGGGACATCTAACCCTGGACAAGTTGCTTATTGATACTTTCAGTCTACTGTGCTTTGCCCTTGAATGAAAATGGTTCTACATAAAGCACCTGATAAAAATTGACTTCACCTTCAGGCTTAGAACTTAAGTCGGAGTCCTAGTGTGATACAGCTCATCTCCAGGTTTAGTCCAGTCCTGGTCTACAAAAATCAAAAGTACTGTCCAGGTGTGCTTTCAGGGTTAATCTATACAGCATCAGAAAAGGGTTTCCCAAAAATTGTATTTGAGTGAATGAAGTAGGATGTTCTTTTTTCCTTTCTGCATTTTTCTCTAAGGCACAATATTTGAAATCAAGCTAAAATATGTGCATCTTGACATATTTGATGAAGAATATGTGGAGTTTTATAAATGGAGCACAGTGTCTCAGAATAGCATAACATTTGAAACATGTTTGTGGTAAACAAACCAGGCTACATGTGCTATTGCCCTATAAAATTATCACCTAAACCATATTGCTACAACTTTGTCTTCAAGCTATAGAATTTCCTGTATTTCATTAAAAATAGACTGTGGTAACACAGCCTCAGACTGAGTGCATTCAAAACCACATCTCTGCAAGAGTATTTTTTCAGTTTAAATAGGTGACTGACCTGGTTCCCTTAGGAGTTTTACCATACTGCATGATCTCAATGCCCTTAAAGATTAGTAGCATGACACAAACACTGAAAAGAAAAATCTCTGCTCCAGTGTTAAACGGGGGAAGAAAGTACAACTCTACAGGAAAACTGTCAGAAAAAATGTAAACCAAGTATTTCTGAAGTACCTAAGGCAATGAGCTCCTTTAGTAATGTTATCTAATCAAAGGCTTTGTGAAACAGTCCTGAGCAATAATGGTAACAGGTAACGTATGTTACAACAGCTTCCTAAGTACACGATATGCGCAATTCTTCAAAACCTCTTTCTGTTTCTTAAACAGTGTGTCTCCTGAACAAGCAGTGAAATGGGGAGAATCTTTTGACAAACTGCTTTCTGAGAAAGGTTAGTAGTTTTTTCCTCTCTGTGCAGAATGTTAGGATGAAAAATTGATGGAAAATTACAAAGTCTGGCTGTGCACTTCAGTAGACCTGGCAATTACCTAAACTAGGTATGATGGGTCATTTATAGCAGCATGTATTTCTGCTCTCCTCATGTGCTCAGGCTATAACATGTACTGAAAATAGTTGAAAATAACTCTTAAGTTTTGTATTTTATTGAACAAAGTAATGTAACAGACAGCAGAGAGTTCCTTCAATAAACAGTAGAGTTTCATTTAAATATTGCTCAAATATTCCTGACTGCAAGACCAAATCTTAAAAACAAAAACACGTTCTAGGTATTCAGGAAAAGACTTTGTCACTTTCCCAGTGATAGGAACAAAATTTGGCATAATTTGAAACGGCCTGTTGCATACATAATTATCAAATGCACGTATGTCCCTTGTTCCATTTTGGAGAGACACGTACAGATCCATCTACAGTGCTGGACACTATGTGCTTTTTGGATCTGTTCCCTGAACAGTTGAAATCGATAACATTGCATTGCTTCCACCGAATAAGCATACTTGTGAAAAAAAATCTTATAATAAAAAGTATAACAACAATAAGATAAAGCAAAGTGTAAAGATGCTAAAAGCCATTAATTTTAAATTGTTACTGGAGAACAGTCTATAAGAAAATATTCAAGTAGTGTTTCAGTCAACCTAAATTGATAATCAGATGGAACAAGTCCATCACTTCCACATACATCCACGTGTTTTGATTGCTTCCATTTCTAAATTCACGAGATCTTGGTAGTGCATTTTTACAGATGCTGAGAATTCTGTAATGCACTCGGGATCATAATGAAAGAACTGCACTTATTTTAAAACCTTGATGTATTTTAAAATAATTATCTATAATGTGATGTAATTCAAAGGGAGCACAGCCTGTTTTGTTACCTTGCACAGACTATGTGAAAAGAGTAACTGTCCAATAAGGGCTTTTTTTTTAATGCAATTCAACATTCCCTTTTGTAGCTGGATTGGATGCCTTTACGAAGTTTTTGAAAACTGAGTTCAGTGAGGAGAACATCGAGTTCTGGATAGCTTGCGAGGATTACAAGAAAAGCAAAACTGCACATGAACTTTTGCCAAAAGCGAAGACCATTTATGAAACATTCATACAGAAAGATGCTCCAAAAGAGGTACAGGGAAAACATTCTTCGTTGTAGACAGTGTTTAACAACTGCATCTGATGAAATGTGCTTTTAAGAAGTGCATACCCAGAAGCAGGGACAACAGTTAATCATGTAGTCACTGACGTAAGAAGGCTGTATCTTAAATGTCAAAGCTCTGCAGGGAAATCTGGAAGCAACTGCATATTCTCCCTGTCCTCCATACTCCTTTCAATACCACCTCCGTGTTACTCTTCTAAGTGCAGAGAATGAGTTTAAATATTATATTACAGGAATCAGGTATTCCTAGTGGTCTGTAAAGCCAGGAGATATATATACATATACAGGGTATATTTAAGAAAAAATAGTGATGTTAAATGTTAAAGCTGTAATGAGACATGTTATCTAGCATTCGTGAAAAAGTATTATCTGTCTTTATTTAAAGCTACCTCCAGAAAAACAGACTTATTCTCCCTTTCTCTTAAACCAGTAATTATCTATTAAGTATCTATTACATAACTGAGAATCTGAAGCTTTAAATTAATTAAGCCAAAAGACTAAAAGAGACTAGAAAAAACTATTAAATTAAACATATCCTTTAAAATATTAAGTATGTTTTAAGCATAATTCATGAAGGACTTTTCTTGATTGACTCCTCCCGCTTTCCACCCCCATCTTTAATTGCCTATTTTTGGTATGCTACTGTCAGCACAAACACAAAAGTACGAGGATATATAAAAAGCCTTAGTGTTGGTGAGGATTGACATTACTATAGTAATGCAAAAAGTTTTCATATTTACAATTTCTTCACATTACTGAAGCGTGTTATAAAGGACTCCTAGGAAGGAGATGAACAGGTTGGGAGACTAAGAACTCTCTCTGAAGTCACAATCAGCCTCTTCAATAGGCTTTTTGGACTTAAAATTTCCTGTAAGTCTATCAAGTTTGAGCAGATCAAATATGTCACTTGCCAATGCTCCTTTTCCCCTGCATGCTTTCTTTTTAATTTGTCAGAAAAGCAAAAGTTAAACACTAGCTGCTACTTCCCTGTAACAAGGGTGAAAAAGGTGTCATTCTCATTTTAAGAGAAGGATTGCAAAATGTTGCAATTTCCACCTGTAATTCCTGTAGATTATATTTAAGATTTTATGCTTTTTGTAGGAAATGTCCACTTTCAAAGACTTACCTCCCTTTTTATTTCTTTCCCTGCTGCATGTCTTTGGGGTGGACCTTACATGAAAGGTCCCCCTGAGTTGTTTGAAATAGAACCTGTCATTGCTAACTGATCAGTCTTTGAGCAGTCATAGAGTGCTGATACTGCCAACACTTAGGAGATTGCCATAAGCGAAAAGATGAGCAGGAGGAAAGTTAGGGAGGGGATGGTGTGGAAGTCGTACTTTGACTAACAGTAACGTAATGATATCTTTATGTGTCATAACTTTTGATTTGGTGCATATAATGTGGGTGCTGTTCTTCACCTTAAGCGGTTGGTTTTGGTGGGACTTCCTTCCTTGGGTTTAGCTGAGCAGCTGAGACCAGCCAACAGCATCTTGTTTCACACCACACAGCTCTGGAATTTGCATCTTCTCCCTGACTAACTTCTTGTCCAGCAAAGGTTTTACACACAAATTTCTGAGCATACAGTTCGATAGGTTTGTAAAATCTTAGGTTTGAGGAGTTGATGATTTTAGCATCATTAATGGCTCTTCAGTTCTTTGATCTAAACTATTTGTTTTAACTAGCTTTATGGAAATGACAGGTGGATATCAGCGAGGAAAAAAAGCATACTATAGAAATAACTTTTTGAGTGAATCAACAATTTCTCTTATATAGTCTATCTTATTTTTAAAAATTGCATGCTTAAATCAGTGCCTGACACTTCAGTAAAATTCTCATACTAATGAAATCTTCCCAAGATGAATGCAATGGTACATGGAATAAATGATCATTTTGATATGCTTTTTCCTATCTAAAGTCTCCAGAAACCTATTAAATATTTTAGTTGTTAGAGTTTTCTCACCTTCCTACTATCAAAACTCTAGACAGAAACCAAAAGTTTTAAATACTCGCTAACATGTTGTAATGAGACAAAGTCCTACATAAATCCTGAATAAGAATGGAGTTCTGTATTAGTCTGGTGTTGCAAAGCCTGACAGCTGCAACTATACCAAGATCACTATTAGAAAGTTACTATTAGTCAAATGTCAAACTTCATCTTCTATTTTACCAGTTTTCCATTGTGCCAATGACACATCTGTGAAGACTTTCTGACAGCCGTTACTGAACATGAACGTACTAACTAATTCAGTGGTATTAATAACCAGTTGTATCAGAGATCAAAAGAAAGACTTTCAGAAAAGTACAGTATCAGTGCTATGGATAATGACACAGGAAATGCATGAATGTACGTTAAAGAAATACACTTTTCCTCCTTCTCCAGGTGAATTTGGACTTTCAAACCAAAGAAGTTACAAGTCAGAGTATTGAACAGCCCATCATCACCACCTTTGATGCTGCACAAAACACAGTCTACAGGCTGATGGAGCAAGACAGCTACCCACGCTTCCTAAGATCTGATCCTTACTTAAATTTAGTTAAGGGGAGAAATCCCAGTCGTCCTACCCTTAGGAGACGATCGCGGTCTTTTACTGTCAATGATTTCCAGGGTGTACGACCAGACTTCACCGTTTGGTAATGGAAACTCAACCCTCATAAATTCTAACTACTGCAGCAACTTGTATGTGCTTTAAAATCCAAATCCTTAGCATGTGTGAATGAGTGGAAAGCAAAGTTATATGCACTTACACCAGGTCAGAGTTCTGTAGCCAGTGATTGATCTCATTTACTATAGAGAAGTAGGCAACATATTGGCAACACATACCATGTAAAAGTTTTCATACCTTTTTTTTTTTAAACTCAAGCAAGAGCTGTAGTCATATTTGGAGGAAAAAGTCTGAGTTTCCTGAGTAAAAATGTTGTGTAAAATACCATTTGATAGTATCCATCATGTATCCTGGGCCTGTACTATTTAGCACAGACTTTCATCACAGGTAGAGTCTATATACCTGGCCTTTGCACATATTTATGTTTCTGCAATATTGCCTACACTAAGCACAGAGTATTCGTGGTTTTTTCTCATGCTGAAAAACACATGGAAACATTCTTAGGCATAATGTAAAGTTACATGGACTTTAACTACAGCCACTGCATAATTAAAATTCAGCTATTGCATATTTTCAGAGGAAGATAAGACTACCTATTTAATTTTTTGGCCACATTTTATATTGTTTTCTTATTACATGTGTCTGTTCTCTGTATTTAAGTTATGTTGTATAGATTAGCTTTGACATCAAATACTTGTATTCTAATTTTTTGCAACCAAATGAGCAGCATCAAAGGGCCAAGAATGTTATTTTAACACAATCTGTGTCATTAAATATCCAGCCATGTGTATGTATATATAAAAATATTTTAACTTTTATTTGTAAATATTCATGATATTCCAACTTTGTTACTAAACTTCATTATAGATTTTTTTCCCTGACTATTATTTTGAAAAAGAACCTGAAAATTAACAGCTCTTGGACTCTGGTAGAATAACTTTCAGTTCTACTGGTCATTAATCTACTTTCTATGGTTACAGGGGAGGAAGGAGAAATCTCCCCTTTTATTTCTTTACTATTGAAATCATGCATATCCTTTTCATAGTCAGTACATATAGTTATCCTGTCCGTTTCTTTCAGAAGTGATGTAGACATACCTTGAAATATGGGGCAATTCTTAAAATCTTAAACATTGGTTCAATTTAGCAAGCGACTGCAGGATTTAGTTGTAACAGTTATTTTGCATGGAGTTTAAGCTTTCTCCCTTTTATCTTCCCCTTTCAGTAAGTGGTCAAGTGAAGAGATACAGTTCCTGAGGAAGGGACTTCATGTTCATGACTAATCCAGGGTATATATGAACTGCTTGATCCGAGGGTTTCCGTGTCTGCTTTACTAACATTCAATAAAACTAAAGTGATCTACTTAAAAATTTGTCAGGATTTGCATTAACTAGTACATCGATCAGTAAAACACGAAGGCCTCAATTCACTTAAAATTCAATACTAGCTGCAATCATTGTCATTTCAATCCAAAGTGTTACTGTAAAGGAAGCATAGAGACCAGAACTCACCAGGGAACACTGCTGAGCTGCAATGACCTGGGAACCATCTCCAAGCTCTCAGCTTTACCGGAGGAATAGATGGGAAACATTTGCAACTATGAGGCAGGTGTGATCCCTACTAGTTTATTCCGTTACCTTTCCCTGAACCCAAAACTCTAGGCATGTGCTGTTTTTAAGTGTAGAAGAGGTCAGAACCTGGGCACAGTGATTCAGGAATAAATGGAATGTGTTTAGTAGGGTTGATGTTGCATTTCAGCCATCTTTATCCATCTAGAACATAGCTTTGGAGCTTGCCAAGAACTGTTGACATTCCTGTTGTCATTGCCACAGGTGTCACATGAACGAGTGAATGCAGTGAAAGGCAACTTTGCAACCCAGTTTCATCCCTGAAGTTCCAGGTAGCTTATTTACCCTTGCACTTCGACTGTCTCTCCCTTAAACATGAATAATTTCTGCCAGAAACAATCTTGTTTCTGATTAGGGAATCTAATCACCAAAAATGTCTGGATGCCAGAGTTCTCATATTTAAAACATGCATATTCTTATGCTTTGTCTCACTAACTTTGTTAGAGAAAGAGAACAGATTTGAGAACAGACCCACTTGTGCATTAACAGTGGGTCTCCTGCATCACAGGCGTAAGACCTACACATTTGCAGCTATATTCTCCCCTGGTTTGATTATTTTCCTTCATACCAGCACCTTTACCCTTGCCATGGATGAAATAAATGAAACAAATATGTATATTTAATACTGTTCCAAAGTCCAAACAAATGACAAATATAGCACTTGAGTAAGACTTCTAAGCAAAAAAAAAAAAGCTGTCAGTCAAAAGCATCTGTAATGATAAATGTAAGTCAGCAGGCACCCTTTGTTTCATTTCATAGACACATGGAAAATTTTGCTTATCTCCAGGGAGGCCTTCCTCAAAACCGTCAGTCTGTGGTACTGACAGTGCTAGTCCCTCTTAGGAGTCTTATAATGAAAACAAACCAATAAGATATTTCTGGTAGCTATTTATATATGTATGCTTTTTGAAGATAATTATGAACCGTAGCTGAATTTACAGCAGACTAATGCCATGGGAACTACTGTAAGAAGAAAGTCAAGATAAATTCAGAGAGAGGAAGGCAAAGGGCATAGAGATAAACTAAAATGACATAATTATTTGGCAAAGAGGGTTTTTTTGAAGAAGCTCCTTTTAGTGAGAGAAAATGAGTGCCTGACTACTTAGTGCTCTACTGTAATTCTGGAAGATGAACTAAGCATAGATTTAGTACAACTCTGTGATGCTGTTCCAGGGTTGAGTTAGGACTGATCAGACTAAGGGCTAGCCCTCCATAGATGTATTTATAGTATAAACCTTAAGAGTAGTGCCAGAGAACATAGTCAGGCTTCTCTAGTTTTGGCAGAATCAATGCCACAGTTCTATAAATCTTTGTTTAGCTGACCTAGTGCAAATAATACATATACAAAGCCTATCGGGCAAGTATTTTTATTGGGAATTACTTTATGTAGCAGCTTTTTAGATTTGTATGTGCTATTCAGCATTCAGTAAGAGCTCTCAAAATACTCCTCTTGCCAACACCCTACATAAACACTTCACTTTATTCCTTAGAAACATGAAGTCTCCAGACCCAAAGAATGAGATAAATAATCTGCTGACTTACATAGCACAAAGGTTTGTCTCCTGTTTCAATACTTAGGTCTAATTAGATGCTTTAAATTAGCTGAATTATCATCTGCTATTTAACTTAAGGGACATGGAAATGCACATATATACATACCTTCTTCAGTTTTTGGGACTTGTTATCATGCAAAAGACAACTTGATTAATTTTTGAACTGACAAGAAACAAGAGGAATGAAATCTAAGATAAAGAATCTCAAACAAAAAGATAGATTTCCATCTTCCACTAACATAGGCAATCGGTAACGTACTTCTCATATGCCTTCACATGCTACAACTTACAAGTGACTCACAAAAGGCAGATAATTTTTTTCTTCCTTTTGTCCCTGCTGCTCAGCCTGCCTTAATTAACTACTGCTTCGAATGCAGTTCCCTGTCCTTTCCACGCATACTGTCAAAAGACCTCAACTGAAAAAAAAATTGCATAAAATAATTTTCCGTTCTTCAGTGATTCATATGCTCATGAACTTATGCCTGTCCTAGATCCCGCTCTGTTTTTTTGCATTTTAGTCAAATGCCTCAATCAAATGCCCTTTAAGCTCCTGTGTGGCTCTATGCCAAAGATAAAAATATATTTCCTCTATACACCATCTAGCCTGCTTCCATTCCTACTTTTTTCTTGCTAATGTTTTGTTGTCATCTTCCATGTTTTGTACTCTGATAATTTAGGCCTCGTCTCATAAAACCTCCTTCTGGTTTTATAGCAAAGCTTTTCTCTCTCCTTTCCTAAATGGCATCTGTTTGTGTAACCTCCTCAGAGGCCTCCTTACAAGAGATTATCTAGACACCAAGATTTACGATCTAGCCTCTGTCTTTGCAATCTCCATGAAACATAAATAAAATTAACTAGCATGAAATATAATCTGATGGAAGTCAATTTAGAGTTTTCAAACAGGACAGAAGATTAAGCTGAAGCCTAACATGAGGACAACCCTGAACTGTTGTTTCTTCACCATGCAGTTTTCTTTTACTTCAGAAACTCTTGTTTCTTCACAACTTTCCAGACTAATTTTAAATTTCTGCAGTTATTCCTTAAGGAAAAGACTGCTTCTAAGGATTAAATCCTCATGTGGACTGTCCCCCCATAGGAGCTCTTGTACATCATACACATACACGTTATTCATGTGTGGGCACACTGCAGAAGTCAGAAGTACACTTCCAATAGTCTTTTACAAAAAGAGGCAACCAAGAACATTGGTATGTTGGTTTTCCCTTTCATTCACTACCTAGCACTGCTTGGCTTGGGATGGACCACCTGCAAGGCGCTACTCAAGAGATGATTGATATAGGGAATTATGGTTCAAGAGCTTTCGGAGGCAAAATGCTTACCTTTCATGTTGGAAGAATTCATACCTGTCTCCAAAGACAAGATCACAATATAGTCCTATATATCTGTGCTATATAGGCTACTTGTGCAAATAGTAAGTTTTCTGAAGTCTGATGCTATGTGTATTCATCCAGGACATGAGCTGTGCCAAACACTCTGCTAGTTAGCACTAAATGAGAATCTTCAAGGTTGCATGTTTTCTTGAGAATTGTTTCCAATGCTCTTTTAATGTAGGTTTGTGTTTATATAGCATTTGGAAATCCTGTATCTGGGAAGCCCAGAATGCTGTAAAACATTTGGACTAATTGTTCTTGAAATCAAAATACTTTCCTGAAGGGCATACTTTGCTTGGGTGGAAAGTAACAGCTCATTTTCTTATGCAAAACAACTCTTTAGCATACTGAAGACACACAGAATTATTTATATGTAAAAAAAAAATATTTTTGTGAGTTGACCATGCTGTGCAGTGCTACTGGAAGGTAGGAATTTACATAGCACTGGGATTAAAATGTATTTGCATCCCGTATGAAAGGTGTTTTCATGTCACTAGGATGCCAGCAGTGCTCAGATCATCTTGGCTTCTCCCAAGATAAGAAATACATTCAAGTCTCCATTTGCTTGAATTGCTTGGACCAGCAGAACATTAACTTTTTTTTCTGCTGAGGTTACACTATACAAAACAACACTACCCAAGCAAACTCAGGTATGGGATGGATATAATAGAGGCCAAATGCTGAAGGGCAATAACATATCAAACCTGATCCAGGGAAACACCAGCACACCAAAACAGCTATTGGAGAGTGTGACGTTTTCTCACATCGCACTCAGGTGAGTATGAGGCAATCCTCTTAGGAACATATATAAGTGAAAGTGATTTCTTAGGTTAATACACCGGTAGCTTGAACATGAAGAGTTGTTTTATACTGTCTATTGAGATTAGTATCTAGCTGAGAAGTGGGTCAGAGGAACAAAAGTAATATGCCTTATTCCCCTAAACAGCCAGTAGTTTTTCATAAAGGAAGATAACTCAGTGAAACTAATGCCTAAAGATAGCTAAAGGATAAAAGATGAGTATCAGTAGAAAGTGAAGCAGTAAGCCTAAAAGTTCAGGAGATTTAAATATTTAATAAATCTGTAGTCTTCAGCAAGTATGTATTGGCAAAGGAGGAAGTGTTCAATCAACAGATCAACATTCCCCTTCCTACAGTTCTAGTTCCCCTATGGCTTATCAAAGACAGGGGACTTACAACAAAAATCCATAGCACAGTCGGCAGAGTTACAGAAATGTTAAGGCAGAGGCCTCACAGGTACAGTTTTTAAAATACACTGAAATTATCTGAGCTGATAAAGGCCTGAGCTACTCCGCAAGTCCACTCTGGATTATTAGTGAACTGAAGCTGCAGGCATCAGCAGTGTCAGCTGGATACAGATTTCCAAAAAGTTTAGATATCATTTTATGTGCAATTTCCAGCCCATCTCTAGTACATATTAATATTTCTTTTTGTTTGCTTGATACCGTTTATTATGAATAGCTAATATATTTGCACAAGCAGATGATGCATTTGTTTTAATACTAAGATCACTTTTTCTCCTTGTGAGTTTTCAGTAAAATATTAGAGATTCTTTCCAGAAATTAAGTTCCAAGCACAGGAAGTATTAGACAATACTACCAGCTAGTTTTTGTGGGAAGATATGACTGTGCTTAACTTTGGTTAGTGTACTACTTATTATCACAGTACAAATATCACAACCACCCCATTACCTGCTGTGTACCTGAAATACAGTCAGCTTACATAGACTAAGCAGTCACTGAACAGCGTGTTACACTGGTGAAGATCCCTCATAGCTTCTTGGTGTTTTTGTGAATTGTGATCAGTATCCCATAAAACACAAGCAGCAATTGGATAGCATCCATTTAATTACTCTGTGTGCTAGTCAGAATACTCGTGGTTTTTAACATCCTTCTGTGGTTTCCAAGACTGACTTAAAAATATCTATCAGAACTGAAACTCTTCAAGAGACAGTCTTGTCTGTATCATTCAGACGTCAGGCAATTAGATAGAAAGTTAAAAAAATGCATCAGTTGCACTGTTTGGAACATTTTTAAAAAATAAAAAACATGTATCTTAGATGATTATAAAAAAAGGCACAGATCCTGCAACCCTTCCTCTCAAAGAGTCTCACAGGAGTTAATGGGACTAATATATAACAAGAATTGTATTACCTCTTCAAAAACATAAAACTAGTCAATTTATAATCATGGTTCTAAGGTGTGCAAATAGTACAATCAGTGGGTTTAGATACAGGGTAAATATCGAGAAATAAATGGAACCATCCAAGAATGATGGGTTGCTTAATTTGATGTCATCTCCATCCTCGTAATTGCACTGACTTGAATGGCGTTACACTAAGAAAGCTGGAGGATATTTGCATCAGGCCTGTATCTAGAATTTTGTTACTTGACTAAAAATTCAGCACATATTTTGGACTGCTCCTTGGCCGCTTCTCAGTGAGAGCTTAGGGTACGTAAAAGTAAAGTCCCTTCCTAAAAATACCAAGACACAGTAACGCATGTAAATGCATGTACAGCTTTGAAGAACCTCCTGTTTTCTACCTAAGAAGGTTAGACCAGCAATCACAAACCAGAACACTAGAAAAAAAAGTGCTATTTCAACAGTAATTGACAAAGAAACCATCTCACTGTTAGAAAATTCAAGTTGTAGCTACTTACAGTCTGCCAGGCCAGAAACTTTAGAAATAAATATTGTTTGGATTTTGTACTATGTTTATCCTCTTTTACCAAAGCTCAAACTTGGGATGGAATCAGTCAGAAAGGATTTAATGTGAATGCAGATGCTGAAGGCTTTCTCTCCACCCGTAAGATGATGAAGTTAGTCTTACTAGCAACAATGCATGGAAGGCTTTTGGTCCTATCTGGCACAATGTTAGTCTGCTGTATGCATTCTGTGGAAATAAGAGAAAATAACTGATTAAGGGAAATAAGCACTGCAAACAATCAGGATGATAATTCATATTTCTCTCTTTCGCTAAGGCTTTCAGAAGCAAGTGGTTGCAAATGTAAGAAATTGCAGAAAGGATTAATATTTTGCTGCCAGGAATCTGATTCAGTATTATGTAGGATTGAAAGGGATATCTTGGTTCATCATTTCTAGTTTCTTATTATGAAAGGGAACAATTTAAAATAATCTTGTTCATAAATATATGAAGCTCTGTCTTTGAAGTACAGAGGAGTAGAAAGGACAAGAGTTCTATTGGGAGGCTGTTAAAAACAACATTTTTTCCAAACCCTCCTTTGGATTTCCAACCTAAATTTATTCACTGGCTGTTTATACGCGTTGGTTCTTTTGCCAATATGATCCTTAACATTAAAATAGTTCCTTTTTTCTCTCTGGTTACCCCTCCGTATTCAGAGAGCAATCATAGCTCCTCTTTGCTTTCATTTCACAGAAAAACTGAAGTCTTTTATTTTTCTCCTGCAAGACAGTTTCATTCTCCCAACCATCCCAGTAACCCACCTCTATATCTGTTCCCATCTGATTCCAACTTTGTGGAGCCCTTGTGACCAGATTCACTATTTTTTGTTCCACGTGAAGTTCATCAAATAGTTTGACCTGAAACTTCTTTTACAGATCCACAAAAGGTGAGGATGAGGAACAACCTCCTAACATTGATAAGGTCAAAATGTGGCATGTGGTGCTTGGGTTTTTCTTTATCATCTTAGAAGATAGACATAGCTAAATAAGAAAGGCTGTGGCCTCAGTCAGACAGAATGCAGCTTTTTGTATGACTGTACTATATAGGAAAATCAAATGGGACCTAAACTCTTGAGACTGCTCTACTTGGTGCAAAATATTTCAACTGAGAAGACAAAAATCCCTTATTCTGCGGGTTGGGACAGCTGTATCCCAGTTCCTAACCCACTGGGAAGTTGCTTATGTCAAGTGGAGACGTTGAGAACCAGGAAACTGGGTAGGGTGAGCAAAGGATTAGGCAGCAGGACAGGATTTGGAGAGAGGCAAGAAGCCAGTCAGTAAGCCTGCTTGTTCAGGACAGCAAGCAACATACAGAGAAAGAGGAGAGCTGGGGAGGAAAGAATATTATTATCCAGAGCAAAAGACAAAATTATATGAAAATGTTTTCGGGGCAGAGTGATGCTCCTACAAGATGGCACAGAGGTGAAGTATCAGTAAGAGTAGAAAAAATAATCATTGCAGAGGAAGTATTAAATACTGCATGATCCCATTATTTGTAACAGCATCAATGTGCAAATGCTGGCCACCCCAATAGTCTTTGGTGCCATGTGATAAGCCTTGTATGAATAAACAAAAGAGACGACGACTCAGGGGCCTTAGACCTTCAAGATGCATAAGGTGATGGATAAGCTTTGCAGATACAATACAAGAGTAAATACTAACACTGAAGAATTTTCTAGTTATGTGAACTGAACCCATTTTCCTTTTTTCTTTTCCACAGTCAGCAAAACAAATGGTTGGTGAGAAAAATCACAAGATGATTTCGCTGTTAAGATGTTGCTCAGAACCTAAATATGCCTGAGAAACATTTGTATATAAATTGTGTTAATTAAAATTACGTTTGGTAGATTAAGTTAGAATGGCCACTGTTAAAAAACAAGCCATGTTTCTGAAAGAGGAATGATTTTAAAGGAAGTATTAAAAACCGTTTATCAATTTATATTGTACTGTTTAGTTATTCACATGCTAATTGTATTGTTCCTGCTGTCATATTACCTTCAGCTTGAAGATCATTCAGAAAAAGAAATTCTGCCCTACCTGTGACAGTCAGACAGTGGAACAAAAAATGCCGGTGAAGTGAGTTGCTGTTTATGGCTATTTTAATGGTAGGAGATTTATGGGATCGGATGGTCAACTTTTGACTAGTCTGGACAGCTTTTATTTTCCTTTCCCCTTTACAGTGGATATGATTATTTTGATTCCTTGTTGTCAATTCTGCTTGCCATTACCACTCAGGTAAATCCCATGAAGTCAGTAAGATCATTCTCTGAGTGATAACTATTTAATCAAATAATATCACCCACAAGGAAAAGCAGCAGAATTAGGTTCATGCTGTCTGTTATATCCTGGTCTTTCAGTTTTCTTTTTTGTTTGACAAGAAGGCTAGTAAATATTTACTGAACAACCTGAAAATTTGTTATATATTTGATACAAGTTAGTTACAGTTACTAAAACAAATCCTCTGCTTATTAATTCCATCAGCACATGATGTCTCACAAAGTACTACACGATGCTACATTTAGTTTTCATTTGTGTTTTCAATACAGACTGACTATATTTGCATATAAACTTATCTTTTGATAAGTTTACAGTTAGAGAACACCATTACTGGTGATGCTGACAAATGGCTGTTGAACACAGCCCTCAAACTAACCTGTATACTTCAGAGCAGGGTTTAGACAGTCGAGCTCCGAGAGTCCCCTTAGGAATATAAATTTATATTTGCACTCCCGTTTCCCTTATGTATGTGTGCATATATATGTATAAATATACATTGAAAAAAATTTTTTTAATATTATTTTGTGCAGTTTGGATACAAGTAAACTGACAGCTACAGACAAACCCTTGTTTGATAAAGGTGTCAATGCCACAATCTATTGTAATAATTATAACTACAGTTATGTAGTATGGTGACACTACCATATAATCTTTTGATAAGTTTACAGTTAGAGAACACCATTACTGGTGATGCTGACAAATGGCTGTTGAACACAGCCCTCAAACTAACCTGTATACTTCAGAGCAGGGTTTAGACAGTCGAGCTCCGAGAGTCCCCTTAGGAATATAAATTTTACAGAATTCTAAATTTTTTTTTTAAAGGTAATATTTTATATGGAACTAAGTGTTTGGTCCATTTACCAGACTGCACAGCCCTTTACCTTCTAAAACACCTATTTAAGTTAGTATATACAGTGGCAGAAAGTCAGTAGTCAGCATAAAGGTCTTTCCATAGGTGAGATTTCAGGAACCTGAAAAGTGAACTTCACATCAAAGGTTACTTTAAAATGATCTCCTGATGGATGGGCATCTGGTTAGCCTTGAGAATACATGCTCTTGTAACACTAGCTTAGAGGAAGAGCAGCACAGCACGTGCAGGCAAGTGCTGTGTTTTAGCGGAGCTTTTTCCACCCTGTTTTCCACTCACCCAGATTTCCCACCCCTCAGTACTGTGGACAGTGTCTGTGCCTTGTGATGCCTTGCTGAGTCAAGGATGACCTGCTCTACTTTTAGTTAGGATGAACTAATGTGCTCCCTAAGGCATGGGAATATAAGACCTAGGCACGAGGTAGAAAAGCGTTACATCCCATGAGCTTGCATGACTGAAACCAGGAAGACCAACTGAGAAGAGCCTTTCAGTACAGAATGACTAACCTCTGTGAAAATTAAGCTGTGAGTTTTTTCAAATGGAAACAGGGTCTAGTCAGAAAATAGATTTCTGTTTCCATAAAAAAATCATGGAATTTATTTTGATTTTGCATTGAAACAAAATATTTCCAGATTTTCTAATTTCCCCTCTCTTACCACCAAATGAGAAAGAAAGTGCACACAAATCATCCCAGAGCTGACAGGATGTCAGCTGACTACTATATTCACATAGAATGTAAATTCAGTTTCAAATCCCTCTGCCTACTGTAACCTATACAAGATACATAACCAGAGGATTAGAAAGTTGGTTTCTTCCCTCTGTCTGGTTAATACACCTCTACTATTTATATAAAACGTAGCAGTTTCAACAAAAGCAACACGAGATACTGATCAATTTAATTTTTACCTACTCCTCCAGGTATTGCAGGTATTCTAGAATTTATGTGTCTCCTTGTCTCCTTATTAAAAAAATCTGTATCCAAAATGGCAGGGGGAGGGGAGGATTAATTCCTTATTCTGCTCTGGCCTTGCACTTTGAACTACTTGTTTTATTTCAAAATCTTTCACAAGTGCAAAATGCTAGTAAAACATTCTTCATTCCCTTTAAATGTTTACATTTTTAAAAATTAATATGCATTTCAAAAAAGTTTCATTTACAAACCACTGCACTGAGGTTTATTGAAGAAGTACGCTCCTTACTCTAAAACAAAATATGAGCTAAGTGACCAGATTTATTACTGCTTATTGCCAAACAGTAGATATGAGACTAATGTTCATTTGGGGATGCCTGAGGCTGCAAACTGACAAGACTGCTGAGAAACTGAGAAAATAAAATAAAAAGACTGGCCTGCAGAAAAGCAGGTAGGCACATGCTGACATCTCCACATCTCTTGCTGACATTTCCACAGAATGTTTAATTTTCAAGAAATCATATCCTTCCAAGGTATCGTCACAAAAAGTGCAAGCAGTAACAATAATGCTGGTAAAGGGGGTTCTTTTTCTCTGCTGGATGTTTAAATTAAAAACTCATTAATGGTAATTTTAATCAAAACATAATTTTGCATGAATGAAAGACAGTTTTCTTTTCTCTACGTACTCATGGACTAAACTGAATATGAGACCATCCTTCCCAAGTTACAAGAAAAAAAATATTGCACACACTTAGCATGCGGTTCCCTTCTGCTCGTGCAGCTGTCCTCTCTCAGCCTGCACACTAAGCCTTCCTTCTGACCCAGCCTGAACACCTTCAGAGCACCCAGGCCTTGGAAGAGCAAGGGTCCATTTAGTTCCGTATCTCATTTCTAACAAAGCCTGCAGTCAGTTACAAAGGAAGAGACAGAACTATGAATTTACTCAATTTTTTTATACCACTAAGAAACTGAAATAATGCCTATTTATCCTGCCACTGTTAGCATGATAACAATTTAGATAATTCTATTTATTCCAAGCAAAAAGTGTCATATAAATTAATGGTTAATCCATTTGAACTTGAAAAGAAATTCAGTACACTCTAGAACATTAATATCTCTCCTATCCTTTTGTTATAGTTCAATGAGTTGCAGGCATTACTACAGTCTCCTGTAGGAATAATCAAGTTGCCAATGTCAAATAACACTGTACTTTATGAGTCTATATGGTTCTCTACACTAAAAAAAAACTCCCAAACCCACACTTGTTGACTTTCTGTTATTCAGTGCACAGGGTAACATGAATTACCCACCCTGCTCCCTCAAGAAGATAGCAAATAATAGAGTAGCTATCATAGACTGCGAAGACAAGAGATCACAATGCTATTTTCAAGGACAGATGTTGTTTCCACAGGTCAAACACTGGGGAAACAATGGCCTGGTCAGAATCCGTGGATACACTACTAACTAATAAAGGTAAGAAGTACCTAGAAAATATTTTTTTTTAAAAATGTGTGTCGACTCAGTTCATAAACATTGCTGTCAGGTTTTCATGCTGCTTTCCAGTCCAAGTCTCCACATACTTTGGACCACACCAGCGCTACTGCTGGAGGTGTTTGAGCTGCTGTGCTGAAAGGCAGAGGGGGCATGTTTCTTCAAGCTGCAAACACAATATGCCTTCTGGCTAATGCTTAAGGAAACATTTAAGAAGGCAGCAGTGCTCTGGAAGAGTTTTGTTTTATGAAGATAAACTCTCTGTGCAATGGTTCTGTTTTTCCTAAAAAAATCCACAAACCTTTTCCGAGGTATTCCTGTTACAAAGAAATATATGTGTTGTGCATTGACTATCAGTCAAACAGAAAAAAGATTATTATTTCTAAAACATCCAAAGTCACTTCTCTAAGAGATCTCATTCCCACTAACATTAAGCCACAAACCACGTGGAACTGTTAAAAATTTCCTCGCACCATTTTCCTTCTGTGACTCTGTGGTCTGGACCCTGCAGTGCCTCCACACTGTTTCTGCATGGTATTAATTTGACTAACACGACTAAATTTGAGCGCTGTCAGCTTTCTTTTCTAAGAGCTTGTGATAAGGATTACTTTTAAAACAATGTCTTTCAAACAAGCTTTTCTTTTTTTCATTTTTTCTTTTAAAAGTGCCAATAAATGTTGAACAAAGAAATAACAGTGTCCTTCTCTTCACCGAAGTCTTAATCATTACGCAAAGGAGCTGTAAGTGCTTTTTAGGCGGGCTAACCTCAGCTCTGAGAGAAGCACACTACCACAACATGACTTAATTTTCCGCTTGCTTCTTAGATCAGGGGTCAGCCTCAAATCCCTAATTTCCTAGTCACTATAATTCCTCTCAAAGACCCAAATCTCCAGAATCTGCTTTTGACTAGTGTGCCAGTGCTAGAGAGACCAAACCACGGCAGGCAGGTATTGGGAGCATTCCTCAATTATTAACTCTCTGAAAGTATTCCCTTAGCCATCTTAAAATTGCTATAGTTTCATCTCCTATTTATTTCTGCCAGAACAACCTCATGACTAACTACTGGCTGACAGGCAAACCAGCATCAGACACATAAATGTCACTATATAGTCTGCATATGTATATCTATGCATGTACATATACATACATAAAATCTGTATTAGTCTTTCAGTTTTCCTCCACCCATCATCTCATGCATTTTTCCCCAGATGGCTTGGCAGCTTTTAGGACATTTTTGAAGTCAGAGTTCAGTGAGGAGAATGTGGAGTTCTGGCTGGCCTGCGAGGATTTCAAGAAAACCAAATCCTCCACTAACATTGCCTCAAAAGCCCAAAAGATTTATTCTGACTTTATACAAGCTGATGCTCCAAAGGAGGTAAGCAGTTTTTTTACATGAACTTTGGGTACCCACTGAGGGTGGGAATCAAAGGGAAAATTAAGATCCAAGCTTCCCGACGCAATTCGATGTGGCCGTACTTCCATGTTCGTGTCAATTAGTTACCAGGTAGAAAACTGCATGGAACTCCGTGAAGGAAACAAAGACCTCTTATGGTTAAATACAGTACTTTAAATACATTCTTCAAACAGGGCATGGGTTTATCTTGCCTTCTGAAATTTCTAAGGAAATATATGTTCAATATAATTTGTTTACTCTAACCATTTTTATAATGTAATAAGCACCATTTCCTCCATATTTTAGGTACCGGTATATTGGAATGTTAATGATTGTATGTGTTCTTTTGTATAGGTATTTTTGATATGATGAATATCAAAATGCAAACTTAGAAAAATTTCCATCAGAGCATTCAATTTTATCATTATTTTAAAAATGCTTACTGTAAAGGAACAAATTGCTAATTAATTATTGTTCACATTCTGCTCCCTAACAAACTTTTACACTGATGGTTTTGCCTTTGACAGTGAGTGTGCACTAAATGTCCCCATGTCTTACATATGATGGAAATCCATGTTATTATTATTAAAAAAAAAAAATCCTTACAAAACAGATAGGGCCAAACCTAAAATGATGCTGAGTACCTTCATCTCTAATTTAGTCTTTGGTAATCGGTACTTCGTAGGATTTGGTTTGGCAAAAAGATGAGATAATCAGAAACAAATTTTTCCCTTCTTTTTTCAGTGATGCCATCTTTTTAAAGAGCCAAATAAAATTAAGAATTCAGTTTGCTAGAAAATGAAGGGATGACCTTCCTGCTTATTTGCATCAGCTGGAGTATTTGGAAAGAAATTCAAATGCTGATTGTGTTGTATACACAAACAGACCTCAGCTTTCCAATCAATCTGACATTAATTTTATGCCTGCTTTCTTCTTACAGATTAATATTGACTTCCATACCAAAACCCACATCTCTCAGAACATCTCTGAGCCCACCCTCAGCTGCTTTGATGATGCTCAGAGATTAATCTATAGTCTCATGGCAAAGGACTCTTTTCCCAGGTTTTTAAGGTCAGAAGAGTACAGGGAACTAGTAAAGAGGCAACAGAATGGAAATCAGAAGAGGTGGCTCCCATTTTTGTAAGAAAATAAATGCCAAAGACCTGAGGGATTACGAATTTGTAAATGTCTCCTATCACAACTCAGTACAGATAATATTTTATTAAAGTGATTGTACAAACCAGATCTAAGAATTACCTTTGACAGCTTGTTTTTAGGTACAATATGCTCATGATACTTTCTAATCAAGTTGGTGAGGAATATTCAAGAAACAGGATGGAATATGCTACGACATTTGAGCTACCTTTTCAGCAAAGAAGTTTGCCATTGATAATTTTTCCAGTGCTTGCTTTATTTGTCAAACTGTTATCACATTTTTAAGCAGAATGTTTTGGTTTTTTAGTTTGCCCTTGATTTTTCTTCAGAAGTATGGCCTCAAAAGATAAATTCCTTTCAGGGGACTTGAATACATTTACTCACTCATTCATCATCTTATTTGTAATTTGTAAAACAATTTGAAATGGTCTTTTAAACCTGTTTATACCAATTCAAAACAGGAGAAGTAGAAATATGGTAGATAACATACTATGATAATGTTTAATAAATAGGCAGCTGCTTTCTAACAAACGTTCCTGGCATTTAGAGCAAATTAATGTTTCATAATACAACTCTCTTCAATAGGACGCTCTTAAAATTTTTGTTGAAAAGTCTTGTTTATTAGTTGTGTAGGCATTTTGGAAAAAAAACCTGAGTAAATCTTCTTTTTTACATTTTCAATTTATAATTCATTTTCTTTGCCTTTCCAAATGTATCAGTGATACTGTCCTTATGCACTGATGAAGAGGCAATGTCAATAATTATTACAATTTTTCAATTAAATTCAGATAAGTAGAAGAGTAGGCATCAGAGAAACAGTTTTAGGCAAATAAGCATGTAAATCAGAATTTAGTCATGGTGTTATTTTTCAAATGAGCAAGATATGACAGGATTCTAGTGCAATCTTCAGGTGTCTCCAAATGCACACACTGATCTCATTCATTGCTGCATATATTTAGGTGAAGGAAGGAGCTGTGGCGTAATATTGAAGAAAAAATATTTTGAACCATATGGGGCAGGAAGAATCTTCACTATAGAAAATAATTCTAAATACAAGAGACAGCAATAAGATTTTTCTAAAAAAAGGAAAATCTTTCATTTGCTATGAATTTGATCCTTTTGGTTCTTTTGCTTTTGAGCTGCTTTAAATCTCCATGAATCTCTCCCTGTTTGGAACTCTGTTCATGCCTTCTACACACCATCACATCCTTTATGCAAAAGATGCTCTTTATTTTAGCAAACCACATTAATGAACTAATTCATTTAGACAATAAAGGATATCAAGTTGTCTGAAAGCCCCAATATGCTGCCTTCGGTTACGTACTTAGGTTAATGTCTTGCCACAGCTTAGGTAGGTAGGGAGGGAGGGTGTAAAATATCTATTATTTGATGCCCATCGTCTGTTCTATCACCTAGTTTTACTTCTTGCCATCTGCATTTTTTTCTTTTCTTTCGTCCCCAGTAGTAGTGGTTAGCAGAGAAGTGAACATGATCACTGAGGCTGAGCTACAAGGAGGATGTGGGTTTGTTTTGCAGTCCCACATACCACTCATTTTGCAATGATACTTGGGTGGAAAATTGCAACTTCCGCCTGCAGCTCAGCCTTGGTGTCCTTTCTGCACCAGGGCATTTCTGCTGGTTAAAGTCACAGTAAAGACAGCAATCAGGATTGCTGAAATTACATCATTTGCTCAAAAATGTAGCAAGTCATTTTCCCTTCTTACAAATCCAATTCTCATTTTCAGAAGAGAAAATTCCCACAGGTAGGAAGAAGCAGGATCACATCGCCTTTCTTAATAAGGCAAGGAGAAAGCCAAAAAAAAAAAAAAATCTGCTCTACCAATCTTAAGGGACCTAAGGGTAAAAAAGTACCTGGAAAATAAACACATGATCATAAAATCTCACAACTCTCTGTGCTCCTTTAAAACTTGCACACTTCTGACTTTACCCTTTCACAGTGGTAGAAAGATTGCTGCCAGGGATCTCTAGTTCCTGACTGTTTGAAAACACAGCATAAAAAGAAGTTAAAAGCGTATATAAAATAGTCAAACTTGATAAAAATAACGCATGATACTATTCTCATAAATATATAAAAACAATAGTAAGAAGCATCATGTCCATGTGGTGTCTGCCTGATTCTCTATGATCAGCAGCATAATTATTGTCAAAAGAGTAGGTCATTCTTAACACTTTAGCATTTGACATTAATTTTAATTATTACATAATAAAGCATCATGAATGATTTAAACACATTTTCATTAATTTAGAGTGTTTTAAGAGAAATGTACAGTAGGTGCACTTTTAGGGGTTATCACAGACTCAAGTGTAAAGTAACAGTACTAATCCTTTCATAACCCCCTAATTAAAACTGTGGTAGTTTTAATTAAATAACAAAGTTAATTAAACTTTTGTTGTTGATCAAGCCTTTCAACCTTTTTATTATATAATCTGCTTCAGATGCTTAAATATGAGATGAAACTTTACAAAGTTTAAATAAATGATCATTATAAATTCATATCTATCAAATTATAATTGGATGTACATTCACAATTTTTAAAACCCTCAGAGGACTATCTGGCTGTATCATATGCAATTAAACAAAAGAATCTACAGCATATTGAAGTGCTTTGGAGTTTAACAATCAAATTTCTGAAACCTTCTACAATATTATTAAAGTTTTGTTAAAGATCCATTTCAGAAAGTATCTGAAAACAACCAGTTGTGAAAGATGGGAGCCAGTAGTCTTTATTTCTAGGTCTAAACCTGATGCTTCATACTTCTACAACAGCAAAAAAGGTCACAGCCTAGCATCCAAGCTCTGTTTTGACACAAGAACAGGCCAGGCACTGAAGTGTGATTTAGAAGATTTAGACTGAACTTTGCCAAAATCCCAGAGCTTTAGCAAGGACTTCCAGCATGAGCTGTGCCCAATTGTATAACCTGTTGTGCAGCAGTTATACAGTTGAGAAGTTACCTCCATCTTCCATCAAAATGTAATATATTTCTGCCTTTTAATATTCGGGGAGCATGCAGACACTGCAGGAAGGCAGGATCTATGTTCAGGCTTCAGAGTGATCCTTCAGAGCAAAGACACTTAATATCAGAGTAATATCTTCATTGTCAAAGCCACTGATGTTTGAAAAACCTGGATATAAATTGTGTGGGGAGGGGTCACAACTATTCTTATAAGTTTGTACATCACCTATTCCTGTGGAACCTGAAGCGGTAACACCTTCCCAAAATTATTTACCCTAATAACAGCTCTGGGTTACGATGGGAAAAGAAGAGAAGACTACAGTGTTGTTAATGCTGAATATTACATATTCAATAATTATCTTACAGAAGTTATGGTGGAGCTTTTCAGGAGATTTTGTTGTGGGTTTTTTTGCTAGCCCATAATAAAAACAGGAAGAAAATACTCTTGTGGCTAAATACAAAGCACTCGTAAAAAGTTGCATTAGAAACCATATTTGCACTCCAAGCCTCCCACTTACTTTCACTGAAAAATAAAAGAGGGTTTTTTTCCCCTCTGTTCTAAGCCAGGCAAAAATCTCAATTAAAAAAAAAAAGTTTTTCAAAGGACTCAATCTCTTTCAACACAAAAAAGTAGATTTACAAAAAAATGCTACCAGACAGAAATGGTAGAAATAAATGCAAAGTGGACACCACATTTCTTAA
>NW_010509783.1:0-480 GCF_000687285.1 Phaethon lepturus
TTGCTGCCCCCCTCCACGCTCGCCATTTGTCTCTCTGTCCCCCGGCTGCCAGAACAAGGACCAGAAGATTAAGTTCCTTCAGTGCATCAAAACCCTATGCAAAAGTGCCGACGACTATGACTTGTCAGAGGGCCTAGATGTCTTCTGCCACAGATACAAGCTGGCAGAGACTATCAAGGTAAGGGGACGCCCGGCAGCTCTGGGGACGGGGCCCAGGCCCCCCGGCACCGGCACCCTCAGCACAGCGCTTGGGCAGGGGGAGGGTCTGGGGGCACTGGGTGCTGGCAGCTGCCAGGTCCCATCCCGGCTGTGCTCTGCAGGTGCTGCTGGAAGAGGAGCCCAAGGTCCAACTGCGCGCGGAGGTGTGGCTGAATGCCATGCTTGCCATCGCCGGATTGAGGTACCTGCCCATCCCTCCTGGGGACCCCTGCCCCAGAGGTCCTTGTCCCCCTGCACTGCTCCCAGCACCAGTGTCCCACC
>NW_010509783.1:518-767 GCF_000687285.1 Phaethon lepturus
GGCCGCCTGCCTCTCTCGTGGCAGCTCAGTGCAGACAGTGCTGGAGGGCAAAGAGGAAAGCCTCCTAGAAGCCTGCTTCTCCAGTGTCTTGTGCCTTCCTCAAAGCCAGGAGCGGCGGAGCCAGGACGTTTACCTCTGCACGGACGTAAGTGCTGGATGCGCTACAGGAGCCTCCAGTCCCTCTGGGCTCTCCCTGGCCAGCCCGTGCTGCGATACGACCAGAGATCCCCGGCAGGGCAGGCTCTCGTC
>NW_010509784.1:0-7935 GCF_000687285.1 Phaethon lepturus
AGGTGCTGGAGCGTGTCCAGAGAAAGGCAGCAAATCTGGTGAGGGGGCTGGAGCACAAGCCTTGTGAGGAGTGGCTGAGGGAACTTGGATTGTTCAGTCTGGAGAAGAGGAGACTGAGAGGAGACCTCATCACTCTCTATATAGCTATCTGAAAGGGGGTTGTGGTGAGGTGGGTGTTGGTCTCTTCTCCCAAGTAACTAGCAATAGGATGAGAGGAAATGGCCTCAAGTTGCACCAGGGGAGGTTTAGATTGGATATTAGGAAAAATGTCTTTACTGAGAGAGTGGTCAAACATTGGAACAGGCTGCCCAGGGAGGTGGTGGAGTCACCATCACTGGAAGTATTCAAAAAAACCTGTAGACATGGCACTTCAGGACATGATTTAGTGGGCATGGCGGTGTTGGGGTGATGGATGGGATTGATGGGCTTTAAAGGCTTTTCCAACCTTAATGATTCTGTGATTCTGTAAAAAAAAACAAGAGACAAGATTTTTTAAAGTATTGAACCATCAATTATTCAACATATGTAGGAAAATTATATGCACACACTGTTACTATTTGCTTGAATACAGCATTTCTTTCCTAGCTTGCTAGCCTGACTTAGTTAAAGAGAAAAACTGCAATTTTTTCCACCTGTGGTCTTGATAAGTGCACTTTTAGAGGTGGGTTACAAAGTGTTTTCTGAGTCATGTCAAATAGTGATAGGAATACACTACCTTCACCTAGCTCTCTTGTTAGTCCAGTGAGTGATCAAGGGGTCCTGAGAGACAGTAACTGCATTTGATCATAGCAGATTGTTTTCACTCACCCTGACGGCTGCTGGAATGACTGACAGCCATATGAGGGAAAAAAAAGTGCTAAAAGGGGTAATGATATGTTGGGAGAAAGGGAACAGGAGAGCCATAAATCACTCTTCTGTTAAAAATAAAAAAATAAATTTATACGTGATGGTTGTGATAGTTACCACTTTTCAAAATGTTTTTACTGCAATCATGCAACTCCACTTCTACCTGCTGTATCCACCTCTTGCCACATGTATTAAATACATGTAATATGGGCTTCAGGGTAGACACTGCTTTATTTATGTGATTGTACTAAGCCTCATGGGATAAAACTGCAATAATTATAATTGTTAATAAAAATAAGATATCAATTAATATTGCAATTTTATTAATAGTATGGGGTCAAGAAGGGCAGGTGATGACCAGTTAAGCCTGTCATCAGTGATAAAATTTTCATGAAGGACACCTTTTTTAACAGCATAATACAATGCATCTTTTCTTACAGTCCTGTAGAACACACTGTGCTACTCTTTGACACAGAATTAGGTGATTTTTTTTAGATTATCTAGTCTTAAATGTACCCTCTCCCCTCCCTTTCCAAGGCTGTCACACATGTGTAGACATTTAAGACAAAGAAACTACGTAAACTAGACTTTTCATTACGTGGCATGAATTTAACACATCTTCATGTCGAAGAAAGCAGCAGAGGTGTAAAACTAATACAACATATGGTTAAATAAGTGTGCTTAGTTACATTTATTACATATAGCCATATTAGTTTTAAAAATGTGTATTGTGATGGTGTCCAAAGACCCCTAAAGTTAGGACCTAAGTGGAGATAGATAAGAAAATACATCTCCTAAAGGGTTTACATTCTAAATGTCACACAAGCAGATGAAGGCTGAGAAGGATATGACCTATAAATAAATGAACATGATGATGACTGACACAGTTTTATTTATTAAATATGTTTGTTGTTGCTGCTTTTCCCTGGATAGCCCGTCCTGACAAATTATCTCAAAAACTTGCTGAAAATAATTAGCAGAAAAAAACATCCATGGCAGATGAGGCTTTGAAAGCTTTTGATAAATCCTGTCTAGGTCAGTGGAATATTTTGCCAATGACGACTTTGATAGCACTAATGGAAGTCCACCTGAGCCCCTACTGATGATAATACTACCAGCAGACACACTGATAAATTATAATGGGCCCAGCAGCAGCAGCAGCCACTCCAGAAACATCCTTAAAGTGAATTTCCTTTAATGGCTGGGAAGACAAATGGCTCACATTTTATCATTGGATTCCTCCTCTTTCAGAAAATTGCCAATAAACTTCCTGTCCTTAACTGAAGATTTGGCAGTGACTTGGACATAACAAATTTAACCCATTCAGTGTCTTTCATCTGTTTATTTATGCTAGCTTTTTGCTCAAACTGTTCTTTTTCAGCCAAATGATCTTATGTCTTTTCATATCTGAAATTAGGTTAATTTGGTTTTTAAATGGCTCACAAACTAAAGTAGTTTCTGAGGAGGTCAAATTCCTGTATAGCTGTTATTCAGAAGTGACTGCCTGTACTGTAAGTACGTAAATTCATGAGGTATTTTCTATTTAGATTTGGGACTTTCTTTCTGGTCTTCCCAGGCTCACTCAGCATGAACAGCTTGTACCTCACTCTTGCTAAACCCAGCCAGAACCCCAGAGCATTAACTGTGGGCACACAAACAAACGTCACCAAATTTATGTGGTTTAATGAGCTACCTTGCACTGGCTGAGCTTGTGTGCTCTGTTAGCACTCCGGTTTTATTTTCCTTAGCAAACAGTTGCAACTGCCATGGTTTGAGACATTATTATTCCCCCATCCCAAGTTGTTTGTTCTTGTTCTGCTGCTGAAGATGATCCTTGCAGCCAGCATGGCAGAACAAATATTTCTTTTCTCTTAACAGATTAATCTGGGCTGTTGCCTTATGCTCCGTGGTTAACACACATGCAAACTTTTCATCTGCCCATTTAATTTCAGGGAATGATGATCTCTGGCAGACACATGGTGTTAAGCTGGAGTTAGTTTCAGTAGTACTTCTCTATCAATGCCTTCAGATCTTATAACTACAAGTAAAACACATTACTTGGAACCTATGTGAAAGAAACTTCCCCACATTTGGGATGGGCTAACAACATGCTGATGAATAGGTGGCTCATCTGACAGGTAGAACTTGATAGCTTGGGGATCTCACACTCAGGTCCAGTAAGTGGCTTGATACATGAGGCATTTTCAAAGAATATCCAAATCTTCTTATGAAAGCCGGTCTCAGAGACATTAATGTTTCCAAAATTGTCTGGACACTATATAATAGCTCTTTTTGCTCAAGCATTTAGTGAGAGAAGTTAGGAGACTTGGATTCAATGCCTTAATCAGCCTGTGGAGTTTCAAAAATATATTTTCAAAAGACTGCAGTACAATAGAGGTTAGTTTAGACAGAAAGCACTCTCCACATTCCAGTTGAAACCGTGCTTTGGGTAGCAAAAGAAACAGGATTATTTTGGCCAGGAAAAGCATGAATGATATAATCCAGTGAGAAGGACATTCGGAAACAGATATCACTACCTACTGCCGAGACTATCTTTTATGTAATTATTTTGTAAAGAGCAAAATAATTCCAACACTTCTGATCTTCTAATTGTCTCTCTTTGTAGTCCAAAAGCAGGAGATTTTTTAACAACTTCCAAGAGTTATTTTTGCAGAAAACTTACTTGCTGTTTGAAGCTTGCAGCTATAGTGTTCTTTTGAAGTCCACAGGTCTGAGCAACATCTTACAGACCACCAGTTGTCAAAGGAGTTACCTGCAGAGCTATTATGTTTGGTTTTGAACATCCAGATCCTTAACATTGTGGATGTAGATGAAACCTGAGTTGCTGAAGGGAGATGACTTGAATGAATGTGAGCTGTGACATTAGTATTAGGTACTTAGGGACTGCATTTCATTTTTCTTTGCTTTCATATGACAATATTTCTGCTTTCCCTGTGCTATTCAAGTGCAGTTAAAGTTTAAGATCCACATGCATACTGGTAAACTGTTTTTTGTTTCTTATGCAGTGTTAGGCATATACTTTTCTGTAATCCTTAAATTATGCTATAAGTAATTCTTTCTAATATTAATAACTTACCGTTCTGTATAGCACTTTAAAACTAAAAAGGTTACACAGAGCTTGTAAGGTCTGACTCCAAGCCACTTTGTGTCTGTTCTAACCTAAAAGAGAATGGAAGCAGGGGTGGCTAACTACCCTCTGGGTAGCTCAATCTTTCATATCAATGAAAGGTACAGGCCACATTTGTCAAGATCAAATCAAGATTTCTATGGGTATGTAGGGCAAACTGCACTTTCAACGTTTCTGTGAATGGTACATGGAATTCCCCCGAAAGTATTAATCTGAATCAAAACCTAACCATATAAACCCTTAAAAACAGGCTGATTATATAGCACAGGGAACAATTATGCTTATTATTGAATAAGACATGGTTTTGTCTGTTTGCCTGTGGTAGGAGCTTTTTTAATGCTATTAATACCATCACACTCAAGGAGCCTCGTTGCCTGTATAGTGCCTAATACAGAAGATAAAATGGTACATCCTCCAAAGACACAGACCTAAATGGCAATAGAGACAGAGGCTGTGAGTATGCATAGGGATTGTCTGGATTTACCAGAGTTACAAATATCACCTCAGGCCTTGTGCTGTTTTGATTAGATGCTGTGGTTTCCGGGCAAATTACATGGGTAGAGCAGGTTTTCAGCTGTCCAGAATATATTGCACAGAAATACGCTGCATATCCTTTTTGCATGTTTCCAAACATGCAAAATGAAAATAGCCATTAAATTAATCTCATTATTAACTTACTTGTGTCTGAGGTCTGAGTGATGTTTTGAAGATTAAAGACACTATGCTATAGAAATGCTGCTATTGTGGTATTGTCAGATATTGATTAGGAGTTTGACTCCTTAATTAGGTCTAGTTTCACATAAAAACTTTGTTTTAAGGGATCATGAATGCAAAGAGATGGTATGCAAGAACAGGAGTCCGCTTCCAGTTCAGACAAGGACATTGATAACTGAGGAAGAGTCTTCACAAAACAAGTATTAGCCTTTTTCATTATTATTCTCTTTTTCTTGTGGAAAAAAACAGCAAAGACTAAGCATGTAAGATCTTAGTAAGGATCTCAGTGAAAACATTAAATAATTGGAGGAAAAGTTGGCAAATTATATCTATAGTGAAAAATACCAATGGTGACCAAACAGTCTTCCATAGAAGTTCGGAAACATCTGTGCATTGTAAATTGCTCTCTTTATAGAATGATATGTGTATTAAAACTGAGAACATAGGTCACACTTTAAGATAAGAGGATACTTTCTTGTAAATTAGGGAAAAAATGTTTAAATCATGGTCAAGGGCATGTAGTGATAGGACAAGGGGTAATAGCTTTAAACTAAAAGAGGGCATTTTTTTTTTTTACCATGAAGCTAGTGAAATATCCCATTCCAACTGCATGAAGTGTATTAGGGCCATACTGCCTCACCCTTACATAAAAGGGCATGGAAGTCCATTGGCATTATGAATAATCTGAGTAAGAAGACCAAGCAGACAACAGGGAGGGTTAAAAAGTCAATTGCTGTTCATCCAATTGTAGAAAGCCCCTCTTGTCCTGCTTCAAGTTTTCATTCTGAATATGAATTGTTTGGAATGAATAACTAACCAAATAAACAAAATCTGAGAGGCACTTTTTTTAAACAGTTATACTTTCTTGCTATTAATTCAAGCATCAGTATGCAACACACTGTATCTGATTTAGAAATGAACTCATGGAAATTTTACAGTGATTGGACATGGGAGACCAAATCATGCCTCTAGTTTGACTGACACAAAAAAGGGTTGCATGGGATGGAACCCAGCAGAGTTTGGCCTGTCTTCAGTCAGACTGTCATGTACTGTGATTTCTTTAGATTTCACTGTTTACAAGTAGAGTCAAGTTGGGTTAATACTAGAATACAATGCCTCCTTGTAAGAAGTGATGGTGTTACTTAGCAAGTGGCATTCTTCTCTCTGAATGATTGCTCCTGAACTCCTGCTTGCCATTATAAATATGCAATGGATTGCTGCAGATACCGTCCCAAATAAGCCACAGATTCCCGTTGTATATTTAGCTTTTTGAAAGTTGTAAGAGGAGAAAAGTGCATTCCACTGTTCTGACCAAATGCTTTTTACTTAAATCCTTTGATCATATGCTTGCGTACAGTCTATGAAAGTTTAGCTTTATTGCTGTGTTTGAGAATATTTGGATCCTAGTCGCAAACATTAGTTGCAAACATTGGAAATGATCCGTTGGTAACCTGTAATAAATTGCTTCCTGATATTGCAACACAGGTGGGAGATCATTATTCAGATTAACTAGTGCATACTTTAATATCCTCCAATTTATCTTGTAAAATGCATGGCATACTCATCAAAATAAAGACTGTCCTGCAAAATTTGGGACAGATGGCAGTGCAAGATGACATCTTTTCTAAATGTGTCAAAATGTTCACTCAGTCAAGCAATATGATTGGCTGCACATTCTTGGTGCGTTATTAAAATAACAAAAGCAGTAAAATTCACTTGCATGAACACCTGCTGCTAGAATCACTTAAAATAAGTAAGGCAAAACATATAATTAAGTAGTATAAAAATAATTATTTCACTGACAAATAAGTTAACAGTTTAATGTAGCTATTGCATTGCTTGAAACATTTTAAGTCAGCGAATTACACCGGTACTTAGTCGTACAACATTCAAAACCACAGCATGCCTTCCTAAGCAATAATGAGAGAAGTATTCTTCATACCATATAACAAAACACTATATAAGAACAGACACACAACAGGCCTGCTGTTGTCTGCTAGATGTCATCTTTAAATCAGATAGTATATATTCCTTTACTACTTGAAACACGAGAGCATAGAAGTGATTGATAAGCCCAATATCACATTCAGAATTCAGATTTGAGAAAACAAAGCACTATCTGCTCTCTTCTAGGGATCTGGTGTGGTGGTAGAAACAAAGCATTTAGACAAGAAGAGCTGCTGATTTATTTTTCCTCTTTTTTTCAACATTTGAAAATGTCAGACACAGCTTATGAAGTCTAATCTAAGTCTTGCGACAGGAAGTCTCATCTCAGAATTTTTGTTTTAAATTATGGAAAGATCTTCAAGACCCCTTTATTTTGTCCTCTGCTTTGCTCTCAGAGAACTCGGGCAGACTTCACCTGGTCTCAGTGCAAGGTCTCACACTCTGAGCAGTGTTAAGTGCTGTTATTAAACTGATCAAAGGAAAATGCTGTGGAGTGAAACAAGGCATATCTGTTGGAGGCTTGAGCACATATTTGCTACACCACCCTCAGTCTGAAATTATACACAGGAAGTGAACCAGAAACCCTGTGTTGTAGTACTTGGCAATAACCACAGGGCCCCCTCTTCAGCCCTTACACTTGACCTTCACAACAGTGGTTAGCTAACTAAAATATGGACGTTAGATAATTGGCCTGTTTCTGAAAAATAATTTTAAAAAATCTGTTTGAAACGATTGGGTACTGGGCAAATGTCTACTTTGATGTTTTTGTATGGGAGGAAGGGGGACAGGAACAGTGGTTGGTATGCAGTTATACTGTTAGCTCCATGTAAATGTATATGGGTGAATATAGTAACAACAGGCTGGTACTGTAGGAACTGCAGTCTGAAAGGGTTAACAAAGACTGCACTTGCTGTACACTATCATGGAGCAGGGAGAACGACAGTCTGAATTGTGTGGTGGTGTCCCCCGACACACACACACACTCACAAACGCGTTTCCTTCTCCGTGTGCCAAATGCCCACCTGTTCAGCCCCGCAGGCCCCCGGCCGGGCTCTGCCACCGCCGCTTCGCGCGGGGAAGCGATGCTCCCCGCAAGAGGCGGAGGATGGAGATACGGTTTCTGTAGCGATGGGGCTGCCTGCGGAGAGCTATTGGCTGCCGGCATTGCAAATTTCATTCAGTTTGGTCCAATAGCAGGAGCAGAGCGCCGGGTACAGCCTGGACCTCTCCCCCCGCTCTCGCTCTCTCTCCCCCCCCCCCCCCTCTTCCCGGTCCCCCTA
>NW_010509784.1:7966-8987 GCF_000687285.1 Phaethon lepturus
CAGCTCGCCTTGCCTTGCAGATCGGTCTCTCCCCGGCTCGGTCTCTCTGCATAGGCAATCACAGCTCCTACTCGCAGACCCAACTCTCCCTTTCGCACTGATCGCAATGAATTTTCTGCTTGAATGTAGGTCACTTACAACTGAGAGCACGAGTTTCGTTCAAATCCAGTGTTGTTGTCTTTCTTGTTGTTATTTTTAATCCCCCCCCTCCCCTTCGCGGTCGTTGCATTCCTTCGGAGAAGCGAATAGCGTTGGATTCCAAAAAGGAGAGCAGGAACCGTGTGTGAATAAACCCGGCTGCATGATAGCCCGAGAGGATTTCCTGAAAGATTCCGGCTGTGTAAAAAAGCCCCCTATGCTTCTGCAGCTATTCCAGTGTTAAGGTAGGAATACTGGATTTGCCGTTTGAGTGTTCATTTTCATCTTTTCTGTTGCTTTTTTCCCCCTTCTTTTTTTTTTTCTTTTTTTTTGTTTTGTTTTGGTTTTTTTTTTGTTTTTCCGGCGAGGGTGGGGGAGAGAGGAGAGGTGTTGCAGTTGGTACTCTGGCAAAGGGCGAGCAGTTTGCTGCAGTCGTCTGTGTTTTTACTTTTCCCATCGTGGTAAAGCAATACTTTCTTTCTGCCATCTCCACCATCATACGCGATCTCGTTGTCACATATGCATATTTATGCAAATTTATTTATTTTTTATCTGCTTCGCTCTCGTCCCCTATATCCCCCTTGCACCATAATTTGTTTGGAGGCATTTTGCTGCAATCAGCTATTTGGAAAGGCTCTGGGGTTCTGTGTGAGATGTTTACAAAGTAGCTCTGCCTTACAGCCAAATAAACAGAAGAGTGTGGAGGAGAGGAGGGAAAAATATCTGCAGTACAGGGAGAGAGAGAAGGAGCGAAGCCACAGTTTCCTGCAAGCGCGGACAGGGGCAGGAGCGGTACCTCATGCTCTCTGTGCGCCTGTGGTTTTCAGGGAAACACAAAACCAACACGTAGGTTTTTGGTTAACCACTTCCCCCGCCACCTACA
>NW_010509784.1:9018-9281 GCF_000687285.1 Phaethon lepturus
AAAAAGCAAAAGGGGAAGGGGGTGGGGGGGACAAGGGAGGTGGCTGTTCAGAGGAAATCTTGGCTCTTCTTGGATTAAGCGTTTCACCCGCTTTGGCTTTAGCTATTCCGTGGTGGGTTTTCCTTCTTCTCCCCCCCCCCCCTTTCTTTTTTCCTTCTCTTTTCTTCTTTTTCTTTCTTTCATTTCTTTCTGGGCTGGGGTAAAATGCCCGCTTTTGTGATGGGCATGGGTTTCCGCACGTGATGGAGCGGGGACTGGCACTG
>NW_010509785.1:0-2208 GCF_000687285.1 Phaethon lepturus
CCAGCGTTTCACAGGCATCACATACCTTCTGAAACTCCTGGGCTAATGTTCTTGGATCCTGAACTCGGACACGGTCCAGTCTCCAGGCCACTGGGGCATGGGCTTGAAGCAGGTACTTCTCCTACATCTCCTCCCAATCACCTTCAAAACCCACTACAATTCTCTCAGGTCCCTCCTTTTCCCAACTGTTTACACATTTTCTGCACTCCCCCCAACCCCGCAAATAACAGGTGCACCACTCTGTGGCAGGTCAACCTTGGCCAAGAGCCAGGCACCCACCCAGCTGTTCATTCACTCCCCCTCCTCAAACAGGACAGAAGGAGAAAATGAAAGGAAAAATCCTGTGGGTTGAGATAAAGACAGGGAGATCACTTACCAGTTACTGTCTGTGTTGGGTTTGCATGGCTAGGTTTTGGTAGCAGGAGGGCTACAGGGGTGGCTTCTGTGAAAAGCTGCTAGAAGCTTCCCACATGTCCGATAGAGCCAATGCCAGCCGGCTCCAAGATGGACCTGCCTCTGGCCAAGGCCGAGCCAATCAGCAATGGTGGTAGTGCCTCTGTGATAACATGTTGTATGGGGTCTGGCTGAGATGGAGTTAATTTTCCCCATAGCAGACCTCATAGTGCTGTGCGTTGTATTGGTAGCTAGAACGATGTTGATAACACAACGGTGTTTTGGCTACCGTTGAGCAGTGCTCGCGCAGCATCAAGGCTGTCTCCAACATTTCCCCCCCACCAGTAGGCTGGGGGTGGGCAAGATCTTGGGATCGTGCTTCCCAGGAAGTGGCTGAACATCACCTGCTGATGGGAAGTAGAGAGTAAATCTTTTGTTTTCTTTTGCTTCTGCACGCGGCCTTTGCTTTTTGCTTATTAAACTGCCTTTATCTTGACCCACGTGTTTGGTTATTTTTTTTCCATCCTGATTTCTCCCCCTCTGTCCTGCTGAGGAGGGAAGCGATAGAGTGGCTTGGTGGCACCTGGTGTCACGCCAAGGTCAATCCACCACAGGTGTATATGTGTATGCCATATGGTATATATCACAAGCATACATAGTAAACATTTAAAATAATGAATTAATGGTGTATAATTGAAATCTATAATCCAACTTTGATGTTGGTCCTGCTTTGAGGAATAGGCTGGACTAGATGACTTCCAGAAGTCATAACGGCAGTTGTGCGTTAAACTGCTATAGCTATAGTAGTTATTAAGTGGCAATCTCCTGTGCGGGTCACGGAGTTTGCTGGCTGCACTGCTTAGCTCTTTATTTTGCTGAGCTTGGGAACATGCGGATAGAAATAACGGCTGTGTTCTGTGTCCTGGCACTCAAGGTCCTTGTTCAACCTTACGTGAGCTGTTTAATACTATTAATTAACACTGTTGGCATATTATGGGGTCTGTGGAATCTAGTCTCGTCCTGGTGTAAGAGAAGACAACTTTTGGGGTGAGGCGATATTGAAATATGCCCTGAGGCGGCTGGTCCCTGGGTGGCAGGGTGTGTGGAAGGATTTGGGCAGGTTCCTAGGACGGTTATCACCTCCCATAGCCTGGGACTTTACACCTGAGCAGGCAAGCAACCCTGGCAAACTGACGCACCACCTGATAGAGGGGTGCCTTGCCTACCCCAGCAAAAACCAACAGCTTCTAGCACTGAACTGGGGCCTGGCCTGTGCCTATTGAGCCACAGTTCAGTACTCTCAGAGGACTATGGTTGAGGCAGGGACCCAAACAAAAACAACTATAGTAATTGCCCCAGTAGTGAAAAAGAAACAGCTGACGAGGAGAACAACGGGTCCATATCATCGCTTAGTGAGGGAGGAGGAAGAAGAGGAAAGGTTTGACCAAGAACCTGGTCCCTCAACAAGGAGATTGGAGGGAGTGAGAGAATGCAGACAGGAAGTGGAAACTACCCAGTCCCTGACCTCATCAGAACTTCAAGACATGTGGAAAGATTACAGCCGCCAGCCAGGTGAGCGGATTGCTGCCTTGCTGCTCCGATGCTGGGATAACGGGGCCAACAGTCAGCAGCTGGAAGGTAATGAAGCCAAACAGCTGGGATCCCTTGCTAGAAACTGGGGAATTGAGAGAAGAATTGGAAAGGAGGCAGCAATCTGCAGTCTCTGGAGACGGCTCCTCTCAAGTGTGAGGGCAAGATATCCATTCAAGGAAGATCTTGTGACCTCCCCAGGAAAGGGGACAGCCGCAGTGAAAA
>NW_010509785.1:2281-3105 GCF_000687285.1 Phaethon lepturus
GCCTGTGCACACGGGCTATGTGGAGGAAGGTGATTCAAAGTACCCCAGCATCATATTCTAACAGCTTGGCAGCGATGTATTGCCCGGATATAGATACACCAACTGTGGGGAGAGTCTCTTCTTGGCTCCAAAACTTCGAGGAAAATCTCTGTACCTCCTCATCCCTATGGGCCAGTGCCTTGGCTGTCAGGGGTGCCCTCAGAAATCAGTCCTCTCCTGCCCCGGTCAGAGGGAAAGGGAGCCCCAGGCACATGCCATGTGGCGCACTCTGGTTTTTCCTGCATGACCAGGGGGAGGACATGAGGAAGCTGGAAGCCCGAGTATGTGAACTGAGAGGGAAGACAGCTGTTAAGAAGGGGCCAACCAAGAACGCTGACAGTTTAATTGCTGTAGAGGCACAAGAAGGAAATCAGCGATCTCCAAGACACAGAAGAACTGAAATCACCTCCCTTGATCTCGGTGAGGGGACTTCTGGTCTGGCACCGCAAAGGTCAGACAGTGAATACTCTGACGAAGAACAGGAATAGAGGGTCCCCACCTTCGGCCAGGAGGAGGAAAGGGATGACTGGGTATACTGGACTGTATGAATTTGATGGCCTGGCACATCAGACCCACAGAAGTACAAGGATTTGATAGACACTGGTGCACAGTGTACGACAGTGCCATCAGGGCATAGGGGCTCAGAACCCATCTGGATCTCTGCAGTGACAAGGGGGATGCGAAGAATTTTCTGTACTGGAGGCTGAGGTGAACTTAACGGGACAAGTGGGAAAAGCACCCCATTGTGACCATGAATTTGATGGCCTGGCACATCAGACCCACAG
>NW_010509786.1:0-8459 GCF_000687285.1 Phaethon lepturus
TCCTTGGTTTCTCTATCAGTTGGGTCAGGAAATTGTCATTGATGTTCTTCATTGCCAATCCCCCTGGATTGCTTATGTCCTCCCCATGAGGACCAGGTCCTGTGAATCTGTGGCTGCTGTGTCAGTACAGGGCCTCATCTGGTTTTTTTTTGTTATCAGATGACCTATAGCACGCAACCACTACAATGTCTCTCTTAGCTGTCTTCTCTTTAATCTTTATCCATAAGCTCTCTATTGACTCCCTTTCCACCCCCAGACAGAGATCCATGCACTCCAGATGCTCTCTCACACAAAGAGCAACTCCCCCTTCTCATCTTCCTAGTCTGTCTTTCCTAAAAAGCCTGTATCTCTCCATTGCAACATTTCACTCACGGGAGCCAGACCACCACAATTCTGTGATCCCAGCAAGGTCATAGCCCTGCAACTGCACACAGATTCCAACGCATCATGTTTATTCCCTTTGCCACATGCTTTAGTATACAGGTATTTCAGAGAGGCACCCCAGCATACTGATTTCCCAGAAAGGTTTTGGAGATTTCTCTGTAATGATTCTTTGTAGGCATTTCCTTGCTTACATGCAAACATTGGAAGTGACCTTGCCTAAGCCCTATTTTGTTGATTTTGCCATCCCTTTGTCACATCACTCTGTGCTGTTTACTCTTTAAGCCTGTCCATCAGTCTTTCACAGTGCTGCTAGTAACTCTCCAGCATCATTCACAGTTTTAAGCTCTCCTTACCAGCTCAGACATCCTACTGGAAAAGACGCCTCTGCTCTGCTTAGTGAGCTGGAGCCCATTTCTCCCAAGCAGGTGCTTGTCTGCAAAAAGGGTCCAAGGGATATAGAACCCATAATCCTGTCACCAGCACCAGCTCCACAGGCAATTATTGACCTGCATTATCAGTGTCCTCCTCCTCACACCTTCCTCCTCACTGGCAGGATTGAGGATAACACCATCTGGGCCCCCATGCCCTTGACTACCACCCCCAGAGCTCTGAAGTCATTTATATTACCCAGGTTGCCTCTGGCAAAATCATTAGTGCCCACGTTGAAGAAGAGCAAGGGGTTGTAGTCAGAGGGTCAAATGATCTTTTGCAGTCCCTCCAGAATATCCTGGATCTGGGCTGCCAGCAGGCAGCAAACCTGTAGATGATAGGTCAGGTTGGCAGATTGGTGCCTGGGTCCCCTGCAGCAGGGAGTCACCCATTACAATCACTCATTGCTTTTTTGTAGTGGGCATGCATGGTTTAATATCAGGTATTCTGGTTCCTTTGCTTGAAGGTACAACTGGATCCTATTCATCTCTGAGGGCAGTGAACCTATTTTGTAGTTGTAAGCCTTTAGGTGGGGCAGCAGCCGTCCTCTTCGTGCCTGAAGTCACCAACTTCACCCGTCTCCTTCTTGAAGCTGCACAGCCTGGGTCTCAATAGCAAGGTCCAGGGCTTTTCAAGCTGTTGCATCTCAGAGGAGATCCTTGTTTATCTCCTTTCACCTTCTCTGATGCTGTGCAGACTGCTCACCTCCTCCCATAGCTTCTCCACTCTGAGGCACAGCTCCTCCAAGATGACACACCTCCTGCAGGACAGAGGCCATCTCTCCTGGTGTCAGAGGGAGGCCCCAGGCACTCTCTACAGTCTGGGACTTGGAGGGATGCTTCTGCCAACTGAAGCTCTGCCTGCATTGAAACCTTTGCCCTGTCAGGGACAGCTGCTCCCACACTTCCTGGGGAAACTACCCTGTAGCATGTAACCACTGTACCTGACGCTGTTTAAACTGGTACAAATTCAGCTGAGGCCTCCTTCTTTATGCCTTTCTGCATAAACTGCTGCATCTGTTGGCTGTCTTCATGAGCTGTGCTCTGGGCCTGGTTCCCATATAGGCTTCTCGTGAGCACTGGTTAAAAGGTGCTTGACGCTCTGTAATTGGGTGGCTCCTGCAACAAAGGCTCCCTGTCTCTAGAAGAAGCCTGAAGAGTGAGACTGCCATTGACTTGGAAGAGATCACAAATTTAAATCTTAATTACATGTATTAATTCTTTCTACAGTCATGGGAAAGAAAGTACTGTGTAATTTCTCATCTGTGCAAACTGATGCTCCTCAGACACTTTGACTGGAAGCAACGAATAGGGTTATAAAAACTTGAGAACTGGAAAGACAACCCATGGCAGCTCTTTGGTAAGAATTCTCAGCATGTTACCAGATTTTTTAGCAAGAAGTGAAAAAGCAAGAAAACACACTGGACTAAGCCACAGCTATATATTTTAAATGGTCATTTTTACAAGTATTTGAGAAACCAAATACGTTTGAGTCACCAACAGAGATTGTGATAGTAAGCAGTACATGGGAGCTGCAGAAAAGTGATCTGGATCCAGAATGAGTCATTTCTTCATTCCCCAATAGCAGAGCAAACCCAGACCCAGACTAAAGCATACCAGTCATGGTTGCTTAGGGTTACTGGCAACTGCAATAAAAATATGCCTGACTGTAGATCCTTAGACCAATGAACTAGACATAAATAAAATAACTCTTGCTTGCAAAGGAGAAAATTTAATGGTGGGGAAAGCCTCTGAATATGAATGTGTGGTTGAAAAAACGTCTTATCTCCATTCTGTAGAACTCTCTATTTAGCTGTTCCATATTTATTTATAACATACAGAAATAGGCAGCCCCAGTGCTAGGGCTGAATAGTCTCTTTATAGAAGAAAAGACACTTTTCCATTTCTATGGCAGCAGCACAAATTCATCACAGAACCTCCAAAATTTTTACACTGGTTGTTCTGCATAAAATTAGGTGAAAGTATTGAGGAAGAAGTTTGTACCATGAGGAACACTAATAAAGCTACTACTTCCATGATGATTTCAGGTAGATGAAGGAATACTTAAGTCACATGAAGAATCACTGCTTTGCTTTTTTGCTGTACATTCTTTGTCATTGATACATCAGCTCCAAGCTGGAAAGGAAAGAAAACATACTTTTTAGAAACTACAAAACCTGTAGGTCGTGAGATGTATTAAGACTAGCATACACAAGACATGGAAGTATGGAAGTATATAACTTTGTATGGTAACATTATGCAGAATTATATGCTGTGCTAACAGCCCTTAAATAATGTGAATTATCTTGTTACTATACAAGATACATATATATACTATACAGAATAAAATCATCTGATTAGTTTACAGAGTATTCACTAATTTGGGCTGATTAAGCTGCTGAGTGCAAAGTAATTAGTAAAAACATTCCACACACTACTTGTTTTCCACAGCCAACAAGTAGATTGACATTATTAATCCTTTCAAATAGAGCTGTATTTATTATATACAAAATTTAGTTTTTAAAGGAATGTACTTCATTATCATATATACTTATCATCTATCTCGCATACTACAATCCATAAGATATATCGAGAGATTTATAGGAGCTAATGTCAGTATTTTCCTTGAATTAGAATTCTGTAACTTATTACACCTGTCTTCATAGAGAAAATTTTAAGAGAGCTCAACTACTGCCTTTATTTCAGAAGTAACCAAAAGTTCAGCTTTTATCCTTGCTTAATTTCCTGTGTTCAAGTGCAAGAAATAGCAAGGTAAGGTGCAGTGAAAACAGCTGTGTATTTTAAGGAGTGATTCCTTATAAGGGCTATTCACCCCAAAATTATTAAGACAAATCATTACACTAAAGAGGAAGTACAATGGAAGAATTGTTTTGACTGATGTTTAATCTAAGACTGATGTGTGAATGCTAGTTACAAAGCAATCCTGCACTAGGCTAATTTAATGTTTCATCAACTTTAAAATAAGAGCCCCATTCTGGTCTTTATTTTCATGTTGTTTAATTTTTGTTGTGTTTACCTTCCCCTTAGTGCTTTCCGCTTGCTGAAATATTGCAGCAAACTATTAAGAAAACATGGGGTTTTATCTACATTATTTTCCCATTTCTTTTTTATTCTTACTTTTAGCTATATCAAAGTTAAAGGAAGATTATCTCCCCAGTTTCACAGTTGAATCACCAGTCAGTTGCAAACCTTACTGAATCAATATTGTCTCTCCAAGACAGCACTATTTGATCTCCCATAGACAAGTTTTTTCACAGTCCTGCAAACTGAGAATGTTGCTACAAGCTCTGTGGAAACATAGGACCTTTAAGTGGAAGGTGGACGTTTACAGCCCTATAGCGCCAGTAGGATGATTTAGCAATGCCTAGTGACCTAACCTGGGGAATCAAAACCAGCTCCTTTAAAAGACAGAACTATGTATACACACACACATTTACTTGAATGTCTGTCTTTTCTACTAAATTGCACTATGGCATACTACAGAATTGCCCACTGAGGGTGAAGTAAGTGCTTATAAAAAGTATTGCACATACATTTTGAAACCTATTTTTTGCTGCATGAAATATATCTTTGACATTACACACTTTGTTTTAAGAGGGAACTTACCTTTTAATTCTTTAATATAAGGAGAGTTTTTTAATATCAGACATTCTTAAAAAGACAGATTTGGTTTCTGAACTTGTTTTCTAGAATTTTGAGAAATTACATCTAGTATTTTACATGACAACATACATTTATATACAACATACCCTTGTGTCATCCATGTTTTTCATCAGTCCTCTTTTTGATCAATATAAATTGCATCATCAGGGAATTATTCATGTGAGTCCATACGTGCTGAAGTGTCTAAGTAGCGTACAACTGTGTTTCCATGTAGTTAGTGATATAATACCTAGTCATGCATATGGAATAGAACACATTGGAAAATAAGGTGAAAGTGTCTACGGTAATTTGCTGAAGATACTGTGAGGTTTGTAGCTGCTCCATTGCATTCATCATCTTTTTTTATTATCTTCCGTTTCAAAAAAGCAATTCCAGCCATAAAAATGTAACAATTGCTTTTAAGTTGGCTATTATCACACTAAGAAAAAAGATTTGGATCTAGAGAACTCTGAAAATATCTACTAATGTAGATATTTAGCAATTGAAGGCAAATAATATCATAAGGATTAAGAGGAAAAGACCAGACAGCAAAACAATTATGCTACCATATACATTCCAGTTATATCTGCATCTTAAACTCTGCAAGCAGATCTGATTAATTAGTGTCAAAAGGGTACATTAAAAAATAAAAGGTACAAAGGAGAGCAATGGGAATTATTAGAGTTGTGGGAAAATTTCCATATAAAGTGAAAGTAAATAGACAAAGTCTTCATATCCTGGAGAAGAGGCAGTTGGGCAAGATCATGACAGAGGTCTACTAACACCTGAAGGAGAGAAGAAAGAATAATTGAAGTTCTTTTTTAGAAAGTATATGGTTACCATGTGAAACTGATGGCTGCAAGAAGCTTAAGAAATCAGAATATAAGTAGGTTAATCATCAATTAGCTAAGTGTATGGTAGAAAAACACAGAGGTATTAAATGGATTGAATGTCACTACCACTCCCAGCTCAGGGAGTGCTGAAACAGAGATTGCTGGAAACTAGAGTTTTGCTCTAGAAACACTGTGTTTGCTCTCATTTTACAGGTTTTCTTCCGTGACCAGTAAGAAGCAGAGAGTTCAGGTACTGATGCTCCTGTGTATTCACCTCACATAGTCTTTCTTAATTTGCCTTTGGTAGTGAGACCACACGCAGATTCCTCTGATAAATCTGCTTCTTGCTTTGAGCAGAAAGTTAGACTGCATTGAGAAAAATGTGGTCTGACAAAGGCATCTGAAGAGGATGATACCTGAAAAAGATACCTGAAAAAGTACCTCTCACAACAAATTGGTAGCATTTGAATCATTAGGAGATGGGTATTTTTAGTAGGATTTCAGGACAAAATAGCAAGCATGCCTTTATTTGAAGGGCAATGTGAATGCAACAGACCTGGCTGGAATTAGCGAAATTATTGAATTATTGTTGTTGATGCTGAGTAACACTGTACAAATCCAGACTGCTATGCCTTGCATTTATAATAAAAATATGGTATCATCTTGTGTTAGATAGTAGGTTTTGTTCATCAGTGCTTAAATCACTTAACAAGTGTTCTAAACATTGCTTTTTTTTTTTTGTTCCCCCTCTTTTTTTTTAATGAAACAAAGCTGAAAGAAATTAAATTACTAGATTTTGACCACTCACTGTAAGGACAGAACACAGAAACACTCCTGAGTCCCATATAAAGAAACATTTCATATATTCATGGTCACCAATTTAGTAAATTACTTGGAAATGAAAAATTGTCAGTTTATCACTGACATTAACTCAGGAAAAATTAAAACTTAAATTTGCAATGTAGGTATCTAATGTCTTCATAACCAGTCAAAACCTGTTATGGGTTCCAAATGGAATCTCAAGTGATACTCACAATATTCACAAAGGTGAGAGATCCAGTATTATTCTGGAGTCAGAAGGTTGTTTTTCAGAAGAAGTCACTCATTTCAGTACCAGTCTCATAAGGAGAGGAAGTTATGAAATGACAGAGACATTTGGCAGCAGAGGGAAGAGATTTTAAAACAAAGCATTAAAATACAATCAGGGAAAAGTTAACAAGAAATTAGTGGCCAATAGCATACCTAGAAATGAAGACAGGTTCTTAACTCATTTGAAAAAACATCATATTACGTAGGCTGGAGAGCTAACCTACAAAATCATTTAGCTAGGAGACCGGAGGATTTTGTTTTACCTCCTTGTAAGAAACCTGCATTTAAAATTAGATTCTTTAATGGAGATTCTTTCTCATCTTATTGTTGTTATCCAAAAGTGTAGAGAGAAGAAAATACGAAGACTCTTCTGAGCTTTGCTTCCATCTGTAGAGGAGTTCTTCAGCGACAAATGACCTATCAGATGAGATTGGTAGAGAGATTGTTTTTGCACTGCTTGCTTCAACCCTCTGAGAGCCTAAATGTCTTATTAACAGACTGACTTTATCTTGGAAATTAATAAAAGGTTCTAAAGTAGTTAGGTAATTTTAGCTATTTGAGCTCTCTGACTCACAGGAGATCAGGTAACAAACTGGCACTTCTTAAATTATGCCCTTAGAGAAGGCAGGTAGATTGGGTAATAAGCAATAAGTAGGAGCTCTTGAGCTTTCTCTTACTCTGATGTCATTTGAAAATCAGAATGAAAAGTACGTTTTTAGAGGAGTTATTTAGGTTTTTTTTCAGTGAAAACAGTAGGTGCCATTGGAAGTGAAAATAAAATTAAAAAAAACTGGCTAGAAGAAACAAGAAAAACAAACACAAATTCACAATGGACACAAAGAAAATAAACTGCAAGGGAGGTCTGTCTGCCCTGTCTTTACCTATGGAAAACTCTTCTCTTTAGTTCTGCTGGGTTCTCCACCTCCACCCTCCTTGGCCTTCTTGAGTTCCCTCAGATTCATCTTGACCATCACTCCTTTGTGTGTTATTACTTGAAATCAAATAGAAGTCTACAGTCCCTAGCTATAAAAACTAAGTATTTCTGTGAAGATCCTACAACACTTTGGGGCCCTATAAAACACTACTATTACCAGCAAAAAGAACATGTAGAGAAAGCTTAGAGCAGGGCAACCATAGTATTTGTTGTAATGATCACCAATAACCAGTAATGGCAAAGCTTTTAATCTTTTTCAATTCCTTTCTCAATACGTCTTTCCATTCAATATCCTCTTGTTTGAACTCAGAAGCAATATCACTGAATCAGTTTCCACATCACAGGGGAAGCATGAACTCAAACTGGAAAGAAAGGCAGTTACACAAATAGCTAAACCTCATAGACTCGGGCAATGTCTCTGCACAAGTGACAAAGAACTATTTAACGGTATTTTTTAGAACTAAAGCTCTGAACTATTTTTATAGCAACTAGGAATTGGGTCTATAAATCACATATTCCACATTTACCACCTTCTTTTTTTTTTTTAATTGCTGTTAAAAATATAGCGTTAAAAAGTCATTCAAAAGTTGGAGAAGCAAATGATTGAATGCTTCAACAGCATGCTGATTATTACTGTGCTGCATTTGCGAGCTGTCAATAAGAGGCTGATTTCTTTTGAAAATTGTCCCATTTTATTACAGCTTTATGCTTCAAGGATTTTTGAAAACTGTTCTTGTCAGGCACTTGCCACACATGAAGCATTGTGCATTGAAAACAGACTATAATTAGCTGTGTATCAGAGGTGAGTTTTGCAGTAGAGTTTTAAGCAGATATATTGATCCCCCTTCTTATGTCAAGGAGGAGTAAGTATCATTTCCAGGGGGCTTGCCTTTTGAGAGGTTTTGAGCACTTACTTACACAAGGGTAATGAATAATTCCTTATTGTAATTCACACGAAGTAGAGGAGTCACAGTGTCACTGGTGCAACAGAACAACGTCTGCAGTCTCTCTCTTTATAAATGTTGTTATTTAAGTGAGAAAGAGAAGGAAAAGGCATTGCTGATGACTTAAGGCTGGTTTTGGATTAAACTTTTAAAACCATGTTAATAACTTTCTAAATTCTTCAGC
>NW_010509786.1:8471-39620 GCF_000687285.1 Phaethon lepturus
AGGATGATTTCCAAAGGTGCTTGGCTAAGAAAGCTGCCTTGATTGCTATATTTTCCTCATTCTGAAAATCCTCTGAAGAGCTTAAGGAAAGTTTTGATGAATTATTCTAGTTTTCTGTTTGAAGCCTCTACAGCCCCCCTACAAAAGCTGTGCAAACTGTTATACCAAACTTCTGACAAAGAGAAAATATGGAACACTTCTAGGTGTAAGTCACTCCTCTCCAGGGCTGGTTCTCTTCTGAAAAGGGAAGATCAGACAGCCTGTTCACACTACACTCAGCAGAAAAAGGCTTATTCCTCACCATATCAAAGACATTTTAGAGAAAGTACATGCAAAATTCACCACCCACTCCAAAGGTGCTGATATACATAATTTGGTGGCATGACTAATTAATTTCTGTGCTATGCTTTTCTGTCTGAATTCTTTCTAGTCTCTCAGGCATTTATAATTTGGGATTTCATACTTAAAAAAAAAAAAAAAAAGGCGACATTTATCATTTAGGATAAAGTCTTAATGATGTCATCCAGGGAAGTGAGACAGGACTTTATGGTTAAAGCCCAGCAGAAAAATTTATGGACTCCACAGGTACGGACATCTGGTAAATAAAACATACATGTATCAGCTCTCCTGCCCTAACTTGCCTAGGTCAGAAGCAGTCCATCACAACCACTTGAAGAAGATGATCTTGAATATCTCATAATATCCTGACTTTCTAAATGTGGCTTGGTTTCCAACATAGCAATCCAAGTTTTTAAGCCTTCTTAGCATGTGAAAAGAAAACTCACATGACAAAAAAGCAATGATAAGGCTGAAAGGACTTTTCAGCATCTTACTAATGCCAGATTTATTACAGATTTTGGCTGGGAACCTTCTTTCTCAGCATTTTCTGTTATTTAGACTTATGGTAGGTGAGCACTAAAATGATGACAACAAGCAACAGCAAAGAAGTGATTTATTCTGCTACATTCAATGTATACTGTTAGCTAAAAAGACCTAAGATCTTAAATTTGCTAAACATCTGCTGATCACCCTGAGGAAATCTACTTTTTCTTATGGCTTATCCAAGAAGTGTTAAGACAGACATTCTTTTTTGTTTGTTTCATCTGAACATGTGAAATAATAAGCTGTAATGGATGTAGCCATATTGCCTTGAAGTGCTTCAGGGCCATGCTGGCTTTGTGGTTTATAGATGTGAAGATGTAAAGAATGTGAGTTGACCAAATTTTCTGAACACATTGCCACTTTGGCATACTCTTAGGACTGTTTTGTTTGAGGCTAAGAATGGGCAATAGCTGTTCAAATGGATACCTTGATGGTAAGCTGAAATTAAAATAGAAAGTCCATTACTGTCATGTGTTTCTTTTTTCCTCAGATATGACCAGACAAGGATTTAGAAATCCAGGACACAGGTCTTTTTTCTTTCCTTGCAAAGACAAGAAGAAGAATTTAATGGTCAAGATGACAGTTTACGTGGAGCAAACGGAAGGCTTTCAGAAGCTAATGCAGTTTCTGACTTTGGACCAGACATGGACATTTCAGGACAAAAGGTAAACATTTTCACAGATCCATAGACACAGTCCTCATGCATCTTGACTGATCTGCATGTTCATTTGAAATGGGGAGCGATTTAAACAAGGTTGTGGGGTTTTTAATTTACTTTAGTGGAAAGTTATTTTTACAGACCATGGCAGAGCAATCAACATCAACCAGGTTGCAATTACTTCCTATGGGCTTTGGTTTCTACATGGAACTTGAGAAGGATTTATCCTTTCAAACCCCTTGCTTTGCTCAAATTTGTCACAAAAAGAGAAGTTTTAATTTTTTTCTTTTCAATCTAGACTGTGAATTCACTTCTATCTGTGACACCATAGAACATTCTGCATAAGCCTCCACACTCTGTTTCAGCACATTAAAATATGGTTATTCCGAGAAAGAAGATGTTCAGAACAACTCTTTTTTCCTTTTGTCCAGCACTTTAATTGACAATGTCATTATATGCATGTTCCAGATGAAGAAATGACAGCAATCTCTGCAACCTGTGCTTGTGCTTTTTTCTTGTGTTGGTATTTATTTCATTATTGACAGTTTGCTCACATTAGTCTTGATACTGTTTGAGCATTTGTTTATCGTAATTTTTAAATACAAGATAGGAAAGAATATTAATAAATGTGCATAGGAGATGAAAGCATTCTTTTGGATGCATTATGCTTAGTTTTAAAAAAGCATATCCAAAAATATTTTAATATATGGGTTACATAACCAAATGCAGAAGAAATCTTTATTCTGATGCCAAACAGGCCTAACTTGTTGACAAGCTCAGAGTAAACATTTGTCTCATATATACATTAATAATTAGGCAATAAAAATGATTTCTGAACTGCTTACTGTTTCAATATTATTCAATTCTTCATCATATATGTTGTAGCTGTTTTAAGTTTTTAAAACCACATTCAGGTACATGGATAGATAGTTTCCTATTGAAACATAAATCTGACGTTTAAATAAGCTCATACAGAGTTTAAATCCATCTATTTTAGGAATAAATTCAGAAGGTAAATCAAGAAATACAAACTTAAATTACTACTCATAGAATGGTTGGTCTAGCATAACGTAAATCAAAAGCTAACCAAACATAGCTGTTATCATTATCTCAAATTGAATTGCAATCATTTGCAGATTGGATGTTTTTTTGTGATTAATATAATTTGTACTGCCTGTCTTTCCTAAGTACTCTCTCTGCAAAAAAGACCACAACAATGACCTCTCCTAGTAATTTAATGGACAAGAGGAGGTTCTCATGCAAATTGCTACCATATATATAGAATTATGATGCTTCCTGGCTTGAGACACGTGGTTATCTGGCTATATGAAATAATAATAAGGGTTATCTTCTTCTTCTTACGCAGTATGAGTGGTAACCGTAATGGTTCTCCGATTGCTCTATAAATGCTAACTAATTAAATGCCAGACTCTCTTCTGAGAGAGCACTACTGATGTGCAGTATATTATGAATACTTGCTGGTAGCAAGTCTGCTCAGAAAACTGTAATGACGCAAAACAAATCTAACTTCTGGCTGCACAGGAAAAAAAATCAGATACATAGTCATTAGGGTGTGCCCTTCAGATACGGTAGCTGATGGACCATTTAGGACTTGCTGAACCTCAGAAAATCCAATAAGGAACAGATTGTTTTAGTTATTTTGGTGACTATAAGTTATCCCTTCTTACATACAGAACATGATTATGCAAATGAAGGGTAAAATATTCCCCATCCTACAGGATGTGGAAGTAGCTTTGAGAAGAATAGTGACAGGAACTGTAAGGAATGGAGTTTCCCGAGTGGAGAACCTACTTGATTCAGGAGACTTTATGAACATTTTCCTGTGCTTCAGTCTTTCCTGCTTTTTTTAAAAGGAGAAATTTATATATGGTTATTACTGTAATGTTAATTGTTGACTTTATGATGTTTGGAGAGGAAACTAGAATGTGTCTTTGACATAATATTCAGAGAGCACTGTCCCATGAAAGTGCATGTTGATAGCTGGATGGACCTCCCAGCTCAACATTTGAATTTGCATAAATGTAAAAGAGATAAGTTAAAACAGAAACGTTGACAGTATCACCAAAACCAAATTCAGAATTCTGAGAATTATTTCACTCCTTTGTATGCAAAAAACAGCAATGCATAATGGAAGTGTATAGGAATCCATTCCACACAGAGATAACTGAGTGAGTTGCAGTCTGTCGGAAAGTGATCATGCTTTTATACTGAAACATCTGAGTTTTCAGGATTTAGTTGAAATACCAGTGATAATTCAAGTTATGAGAATTTTTTACTGCATTCATGTAGGTAGTAAAGCTGAAACAAAATTAAACAAAATTAAACAAAATTAAACACTCATTCCAGCTGAGCTACTAGGCTGCTTCATGTGAGATTAAACTTCAATAAACTCACAGAAAATTAATCATTTACAGTCTTTAACATATATTACAAATTCAGTGCTAAATATTGCTTTTATTCCAATTGGTGTACATTTTCCATTGACTGCTGTTGAACACAAGAGCCAGTGCAAGAAAAGAATGAGACTGTGAAACTTTGTGTGGGATGCAGAGTTTACCATTTTGGAAGCAACAAGCTGTTAATTTGGTTTAGCTGCCTGTGTAACTGCACCTCATGAAAATCTGTAATATTCACATATCAGTGGCACAAAATTTTTTGATGGCTAAAAGTTAAGTATTTTATTTTACAATTAATTTTTCATTCAGACTGACTTCGAGCCACTGCTTTCTCTTTTGCTTTTTGTTTTCCTCTTGACAATGCTTTTATAAAAATAACTATACATACTACTACAATTAACAACCAGGTCAACATGCACTATTCATAAACTATTGCAGAGTAGTAATTCCACCATTACACATACATTAGAAATTCCGTCACATAATCAGTTTATCCCATAAGATAATGGAGTAAGACTTTTGTCTTGTTTTAATGTTTGGACTAATAAACCCAAAGCCATCAGTACTTGTAAAATATTCAACAGACAATTCTCCACTGTTTTATGGCATCCTTTAGAAAATGATGTAAGATCAGAACAAGTGCTACCTTTGTCCAAAACTTAATTTAAAGAAATGAACTTGCTTTAAAAATAAAAAGAATTCCTGTAATATACTTTTTAAAAATAATAAAAGCAATCTAAGTGACTCTCCAATGTTTAAGTTTATGAATGATAAGTTGATAAATGAGTTGAGAGGAGGCTACATTCCCAAATTATAATTTATAACTGAGCTTGAAATCCCTAAGCTGAAATAATTTGAATGGAAAAACTAATAGAACCATCAGTGCACAGGACAAGATGGTTCCACTGCAGCAAAGTACATTTTGAGTGCATAGAAAGTAACAAGCTGGATTCCTCTGGGAAAAGTACCCCAGAAAGTAAGTCCAAGATTTGTCAGTCAAGTAGAACAGTAATGGAACACGAAACTTCAATCTATATGTCATTAAATCTATGTTCAGCAAGTTAGATCCTTAGAGTGCTAGCGGTGGGGTCTAAGCGTGGCAGAAGGGTAGTATGTTGCAAAGAAAAGCATATCTGATAATCATAGTAGATACTACGTACAAAGGGCTTGCTTCAGGGGCACGTGTTTTCCGGCTGAAAACCTCTATCTAGTTGAGCCTACATAATGTGGCATCTGTTTACAACAAGCCTTTTTTTTTTCCTCTCTATGCACATACAGTTAGGTACTGAAATTGAGCACTTCGTCTACTGGTTTGATGGTGCTGGAGGAAGACCACCATTTAAGACCAGTTTGAGAATGAGAATTACAATGTTGAATTAACAGAAAGAAAACAACAACAAAAGTCACATTTTTCTTTCAAGTATGTTATAAGTTTTAGGTTTATAGGGATAAAACGCCAATTTGTTTCACAGCTTGCATGCAAAGTTCCTTTGGATTCCCTGGTTTATACATCGCAGCTGCAATATGAAATGCTTGGCATGTCACATTTGCAAGATTTTCTGTGTAAAATTCTTGTGGAATGCTACAGTGGTTTGCTTTGGGAATTGAAATTGAATTTTAACTTGTTATTTTGAAAGTTCTTGTGGCAACTTATTTCCTTGTCAAGTTAGGAATGGTGTTAGCATCACCAACCAAAAGTACAAAGCTTACTGCTACATCTTTTCCATCCTGTTAGAGTAGCTAGATGTCACATTATTAGACCCTAGTTCTGATGCTTGCTGTTGTTGTCCAGAGCATTATCAAGACCAAGCAATTCTCTTGCCAGTGCCTGAAACCTGAACTCGGGTACTTATCAGAGGACCATGCCCACTGAAGTGATATGTGAACGAAGTGCAGCTGAAACACCATTCAGCTCTTTGGGGTGTCACATATTTTGTTGTAGCATGTGGGTTTTTGTCAATTATTTGTATGCCATAATGAATCTCAGAGTGGAAAAGAAAGCACAGCTGTAAATTGCACCAGCCTTCATCACTTCGAGAGCTTCAAATTAAAATGCTAGTAGCAGACAAGAAAATGACTGAAGGTCCACCTTTGGTGGAAACAGATACCCTCAATGCAAGAAATGCTACTGTTGTTCCCTTGGCTAAGCACTAGTGTCCGTACATGCCTGCACATTTCATAGGATCTTTATGATGGATGCTCTACAGCCAAGAAATCTGTTTTGGTGAGAAGGCCTAAAGAGGGAAAACATCTGCATAGGCTAGCACAGGGCAGAAAGGATTAAGTTCTAATTGGATATAAAAAATAATAATGACATCCCTGCAGTTTTATTGATCATTTGCTGAGCTGTAGCAAGAATCAAAATTTACCAGAGCTGGACTGAGTAATTAAATAAAGTAGTTATTTTAAATTCATATAATGCTTCCTTCCCAGTACTACCCTGACTGCCTTTGTTAAGGCCAGAGAAGAAGACATGGCAAGCATAAAGTTGTGAGATGAAGCTCTTGAGTTTTAGTTATGCAATGCATAGGAAAAAGTCACACCTTAAAATGTTCTGAATAAAGTACAAGATTCACATATAGCCCATACCAGATGAGGCAGAAAGAGAGATAAATAAATGTGATATTCACTGTTCAATGGTGAACACAAAATAATGGTACTTTCAGAATCACTGCAAACATAGGCAAGTAAGAGGGAAAATAAAAAGTGATAATCTGCCAGGATGGTCTTAAGACCAATATTCAGGAGAGATATCACAGACACTGTAATTTAGAATGAAAAGCGTGGATTTTTCAGTTGCAGATGTAAGAAAGTTAAATCCTGGGAAGCATAAGCTGAAGAACAAAAGAAGTTTTTGCCTGACTGCAATTTTTCTGTTGAAAGAACCAACTTACTTGGTAGTTGTTACAAAATAAACCACTTGATTTCTTTACCCAAATACACAATATAGCATTTAACATTTCTTAGTGTGGGCGAGATACCAAATGCCTGGTGTTTCTTTCAGTGTATAAACAGTTACTATAGTCTATAATAAGGAAACAGAAGCAACTTCCAGTTAAGGATTTTAAATTTCCTGAGACATTTAACTACCTATCTGTCTCTATTTAAAAGTCATATATAACAGATAGAATTCAGCTTATTTTTACCCAGAAGTTTTCGTTCACCTCTGTAAGCTATAACATAAGGTAAGACTCAGCAGATCAGCAGATCTGCCATTAAATTAATTCAGAATACAAAGATGTGACCAAAATCTAGTGATGATGACAAATCACTCAAAAGTCCTAGTGGTCTGTTGTGTTATTGATTTTCTTAAGAATGAGAGCAGGACACAAACAGTAAGTAATAGTATAGAAGTTAATACAGTAAAATAGTGTGTGGACTGGTGTTTTAAGATGCTTGTTAGTATTCATTGTCTTACACATGAACTTATATAGGAATGGGATTTAGCAAAAATAGAATAAATGTACATTTTCTCCAGACTGTCAGCCTTCTTGACTCAATGGGTCTCAATGAGATCAATGGGTCTGAATTAAGATAACCAGTCAAAAATGTATCACCACTTCTAGGAATGACCTTTGATTTTATTTTCTAAAACTGACTTCAAAAAGTAAATCAATCTACAGCAGAGTGCTTGCTGAAAAGTATTATACAGCACTATCTTGATTTGGGAAAATTTAGAAGTAAAAATAAAAAGGAGGAAAGGAAATAGACCAAATTCTAGCCTACTTTTATTTATATTATGTAATTATATATAGATTTACATATAGAGATATACCGATATAATTAAACACACAGATTGCCTTCAGGAGAATGCTGTGGGAGATAGTGTCAAAGGCTTTACTAAAGTCCACACAGACAACATCCACAGCCTTTCCCTCATCCACTAGACGTGTCACCTGGTCATAGAAGGTGATCAGGTTGGTCAAGCAGGACCTGCCCTTCATGACCCGTGCTAGCTGGGCCTGATCCCTTGGTTGTCCTGCACATGCCCTGTGAATGCCATCCATGCCCTGTGAGTGCCCTCAAGATGAAGAGCTCCATAATCTTCCCTGGTACTGAGGTCAGGCTGACAGGACTGTAGTTCCCTGGATCCTCCTTCCAGACTTTCTTGTAGATGGGCGTCACATTGGGAAGCCTCCAGTCATCTGGGACCTCCCCTATTAACCAGGACTGCTGGCAAATAATGGAGAGTGGCTTGGCAAGCTCCTCTGCCAGCTCCCTCAGTATTCCCTTATTGTTCCTTGAATGTATGCTTCAAATTATTTTGTGTACTTATGTTTAACACCTTTAAATAACAAAATTAAGATGATTACGAATAAAATACTGCAGTGTTTAAAGGCAAGCTTTATCCTAGAGAATGGACTTGCCCAGTATTCCTCTGGCCTTAATTCCCAGAAGTTTTTCATACTGAAGTAAATATGAAGCGTCTCCTTTGGAGTCATATAGTGTATTTAATAAGGAAGCAGATAAGTTTTCATTTTAAAAGCTGTAGTAAATTGGTGTTTTTTGAGAGAGAGATGTTATACTTTGGGATTATAGTTTACTTGAATTTCTTTTGACATCAGTAAGAAATCGTTATTCATATACTCAGCAGCAAGCATCTGGCAAGTGTTAGCAATCAGATGCTGACAACAGAATAAGTAGCTGGAGGAATGGAATCTTTTGTTGGATTATTCATATCTCTGTTAAGTTCCCCCTAAAGTAATTAAAGAGTGAGCCATTCATCTAAAGGATAAATCATCTCTGCAAAATAGCAAGATGAGAACAGAAGGAGAAAGGAGGGGGTGAATGTTATATTACTAGATAAATTGTTTGAAGTTTTTTTTTTTTTCCTATCATGCATTAGGTGTTAAAAAGGATTATGGAAATGAGATGGGATAGAGATGAGTGCTCTGTTCTTGTGTTGAATGACTTTCAGGACAGAAGTTAATTGAAATGTTTATCACATTGGAAGGTTGCATGGAACATGTCTGTCAGAAGACTTCAGAATAAAGCGCACTTCATGCTAAAAATAAAAACAGATCCCCACCTTAATTTATGTTTTTTAAAGTTCTCATGTGGTTATTTAATCTCAAAGTAGAAACACTCATCACGATCATGGTAGCACTGCTGAAATCAGAAAGTCATTCACTATCTATCTGTTACATTTCTCTGCTAGCAGTGTTCAGTTCAACAGGGTTCTTATATAAAATAGTCTTGAGGTAAAAATTAGATCAAGTGATTTTTGGGAGGGAGAAGAAAATGTGGCAAAATAGCATTATAAGTAATTTAAATTTCTGAGATTATTTCTACACTGTAACAACTAATACTAATAGTAGGCATTATTCCAAAGGGTAGGACCTTTACATACACAAAGACAGACCATTTGGTAATGTGTGAGATAGCTCAAGCTAGAGTTCCTGTGTTGCTCTCATGGGCAGGCACCATGTGCCTCTTGTGCCTTCTCTACATTATGCAGCTACAACTCCCCCGCAGAGACAGAACTACATTTCAGACCTTGCGCCCATTCAGATTTCAGTGTTGGAGCTGGCAGGTTCTTACTAATAAGGTCACCTGGCTGGGTGGAACCAGGGCAAAAACCATTTCACGCATCACCAGAAGATGTAACTTTTCTCTCCGTCAATCATGATACATGGAATCCAACAGAAGTCCTAGAAACTTCACTGAATACTCAGAGAGATGATAGGGCCTTGCACCAAGTGCACGGAGCTGATTGCCAGCTCCTAAGGCTGTCAATAAAAGGACGTGTACCCTTCTATTTTCTCAGCAATGTGCTGCCAATTATGAGATCACCATGGCAAGTATCCTGCAGGTGAGACATGCTGATCAAGGACAAGAAATAATTAGCTTAGAGCTTTGTCTTTCCCTCACCTAAGTGATTTATAACTGCAGTGTCTTCTCAGGTAATCTATGTTAATGAAGATTTTCTGCAAAATTTCTCTGGGATTGACAGTACTAAGAGAAACTTTGAGTGGGATTTGTGGGAAAGGAAATACTTTGACAAAGATCCCAGGCTGAACAGTTTCTCTTGGGCAGAAAAAAAGTTGCCAGTAAATATCAAACTCTTGTTGCCTATTCTTCCTCACCAATTTGTCTAGTCAATTTTTTGTCAAAAAATGGGAACTATCCTTTTTACTCACTTTTACATGCATAGACAGTTTTGCTTACAAAGAATACACACACATTTCTAAAGTAAGATTTTTTTGCAATTAAGGAAGTTTTATTTCCAAAGAAATTAATTCAGTTTTGGCATGCATTTAAACTTAAGATGTTTTTCCTAAGAATATTCCAATTTTTTTTAAAACAAAACTGATTGCTTTGATCTGTTCCTAGTTTATTTTCTGCTGAATGTACATGAAATTCTGCAGCTTTATAGCTGAAGACCTAAACATAGTGAACTAAAGGATGATAATGTTCTGTTGTACCTGACCTAGACCTGCTCATGGGAAGTTACATTTCATCGAGATTGTCCTCAGAGGTCACTTCCTAGGGAATTTTTTTTTTATTAGATTAATGTACACTTGCAATTATCTTCATTTTTGCAACATAACAGTGTTTAGCTCCCTTCTGCTTTCTGCTGGTGGTTTCCAAACAGCAGTTAATATCACAAGCCTGGAAGCAGAGTCAGCACCCTGCTTTATGACTGTTTACGAATTTAGGCAACAATCTTTGCCATGAAGTCATCTGAGCATTAATGTGAGGAACTAGAAGTCAGAAGGACTCACAGAATCCTGATTACGTCCCGAAGTATCAGCTAAGGACCTTGTACCTGCTACAGACAAGTCCTGTCACTTTTCAAATGCAGTGCCCCATTAAAGACCTAATCAACACAAAAACCTAGTCGGAGAAAAAACAGTTAAACTCTTGGACCTTTACTAAATTCATCACCTTTTTTAGCTGAAATGCTATCCCTTTCTAAGTCATTTAATAATGGACCTTAATTGTGGTGTCTGTGAAATTGCTCAACCAGCACTTTGTAGAAAGGTTAGGAGAATGTGAGATAGCTAGTCCATCAGGTCAAGAGAGAGAATTTTCACCCCTTTCACCTAAAACCACCTGGTTTTGACCAGCATACAACGTTTACCACTTCCTAAATCTTTGTGTTGTTCGGTAATAAACTTTGGATCTAGTGACCAACTTCAAGCTCAAACGTGCTTTCATAAAAAGCCTTCACAAAGAAAGATGTTTTCATCTTTCTGCTGTAATCCATGGCCTACCTTGTTCCTGCGTGTATTCAGCTGTCTTAGTTACTGCTAAGAAAAAGCCAACCTCCACCAGACACAGTTGTTTTTTTTCTATATTAATATTTTCTTTATAATCTACTCAGTACTTTTAATCTAGACAATACAGTGAAAAGTAACTGCCACTTCTCTTGGTTAAAGACATTAGGTTTATAATTATATTTTAAATAGCATAGAACAACCCAAGGAGGAAGTGGTTTTAGCTACTAAATGAGAAGCATAATATTTTTAAGTGCTACTGAGAAGTAAAGATTCAGCTCAACTGGAAGTAATCAACTATTTTAATCACATCAGGTTTTGTATGCATCTGTCACATTTTGCAGTACATCCTTTATTTTCTAGAAAATTCTGCAAAAGTTCTAAGTGTTAGCTAACAAGTACTTAAAGCTTTGCACCTCCACAGAGCTGAAACGATTTCTTTCAAGACTGCATTCCTACCTAGGAAAACCAGCTGTTGAACACCAGGCTGCTAATGTTGGGTTTACGTCAATGCAGCTGTGATACCCAAATTTAAACAGAGGAGACACTAGGTCCTCCTTTTGAGGTACTGTAACCTCTAGCTCCATTTCCAAAAAGCCCTGTGCCCATGCAAGAAACAGATCTGACACCTGGAATTTTCACAATGCAAGGTCATGGGATATTCACGTTTTCCTGGGATTTTGCTGATTTGGGAGGCTATTTCCCACAAGTGCCTTTGGGAAATTCCATACAAAGCTCAACTGAACTCTTTAGTCATGGCAACAATTACTAGCAAGGTACATGCAGAATCCTCTAATATGGAATGAATTGAATACTGTCAAGAAAACTTCTCCATCTGTTTTATAATAATGGAATTCTGTTACTATTAAGAAAATATTTTTTTTCCTTTCTATCACTCATGTTATATATATACCCCACATTATATTTCACACAATATAATTTTAATTTCTGTTTCATTTTTAACTGGTGCTATTGGATTAAAATATTAATGGGGAAAATTTTTTTCTTTATTGCAGAAGAATGGGTTTCTATAATGTTATTATATTGTATTGATTAAGCAATTATGTCTTGGTCCTAGAAAAATTGGGGGGGAAAAAGGCACAAGCCCCAGAGGATTAAAGCATGCAAGACACTGTGGGGAAGGTACATGTTTGAAAGTCAATCTTTTTAAAGTACTGCCCACCCACTCCACATTTCTGGAGGTCTTCCCAGTCCTTGTTGACCTCAACTTTAATTCCTGCCTTCCTCCTCCAGTTACTGCATCACTGTCTCGGGGTGCAACTCCAAGAGCTCTGTGCCTGACATTGATCCAGTAGTTCCACAAGCAACCTCGGAGCCTCTTGAGAATGAAGAGGCTTCCAAAACACCGGCAGCATTTCCTCTGCGTAGTGAAAAATCCAGGGGAGCGGCAGTGACCCGGTTCTCCGATCCCTCATCAAAATGACAGCGTAATGTGCTGAACTAGATAGAGAACAGTTGGTACTCAGGGGTTTTGTTGTGACTGTACTGGTGCTGTATTAGGGACATGACAGAATGGCTTTGCTAGCAATGTTTCTTAGCTGTCTATACCTAAAATTTAAAATTATATTCCCCCTCTCAACTGAGCTCAATTCCTGTCAGCATTACAAAAGCCTACTACCTTCATGTTGTAACAGCTGGCTGGAAAGGACATGATCTGAAGTGCTTTCAACATTTCTCACAAAGAGGCCAAGCAGGGCCAGTCTTCCATCTGAAACTCCATCATGCGCACAGTTTAATTTAACGAGTAGCAGTATTTCTGCTGCATGTTATCTCTCCCTCATTGCTATGTTGTTTGTTTCCAGATTGAATTGCTTTTATTGATTTTGTACTGTTTTGGCTAATGATTTTTCTTGTAAACTCTACTTAATATGATTTATGACCTTCACTCTTCTGCCCCAAATCCAGTTGCAGGATGCTTAGTCTATCAGTAAATCAATTATTTTAAACAGTATCTCAAAGATTCTTCTCAGCAAATTTCTCTGTCGCACCTTAGACATGTCCTCTGCCCTTTCTTCCTCCTGTCACTTCCTATTTAACATCTTTATCTCTTGGTGTGCACACACGCCTCACAAATGTCTTTTGAGGATAAGATAACTGGAGGCACTCCACTAGGCTACTTCTTTTAACTCTGTAGCTGACACGGTTTGCTTATCCATAGCCCTGATGGCTACAAAGGCAATCTGTGGATGTTTTTTAAGCCTTTAAGTGTCAGAAGGGGATGTCAATCTGGTTTGACATGCCATCCACATAATTAGAAACAAACAAATAATCAAAACTCTGGCAAGGCTGTGATTTGAACTAACATCTCTCATGAGCGTAGTAAATTCAGGCTACAATGTAGTTTTATCTCATTTCTGTGGTATAAAACTACAGAGATTATAAATCATCTTGAAATCAGCAAGCAGGTAGCTCATTCTTTCATATGCACTTCCCAAAGTTTTAAAGCTAAAATGTCAAAAGAGTAAAAGAGTAACCTGTGTTGAAGGCAAGGGGATTTTTGTGGCTTTAGTCCAGGGAAGCTCTCATTTGTGGCTTACATATTAAAAACTACACAACAGAAAAGAATCCTAGTGTCTCTTGGTCATGACATAAGACTGCATAAAACATCAAACCTTATGACACACTAAAACCTTATGACTCACTAAAAATAAGCTTTTTTCCTTTTTCATATTAACAAATTGTAAAAAGAAAATACAAAAAAGGGCAGAAGTAACTGGTACCTTTTTACTTCAATCCCCGACTCTAAGCTGATTTTTGGTCTAAAACCTCTGCTAGGAATAAAATATTGCTATTAAGTCTGATTAAGCAATAGCATTAACCAGTTTTTTCCTGCATTCAGCTTAAAAGAGTGTATATTAAAAACTTAAAATCAGTAAAACCACAAGATTCAATTAAGACTTACCTATTTTAACTGCAAATGTGATAGTGGAGCTAAAAGAAATTTACAGAATACACCAGAATAAGGACAGGTACATCGTATTTCCCATTAGTTTGATGAAGCAGGTGTGGTTAAGAAATACTAGATAAAACGGATTGTACTAAAATAGCCTGCGTACTTAGATATCTTTTATCTGACATGGGTACAACGTAAACCCTGCCCTTGGACTCTGCAAGAAGGACAACGTGATAGACAATACCAAGAAGCCCACTGAACCCCTGTCTGATAGGTCATTTAAAATTAAACAAACACTTTGCTTCTACTTGGCTATGGAAGAATGGAGTATTTTACGTCTGAGTTTAAGTGATTACATTTGTTCAGACACATATTTTAGTTGTGTTTTCTGTTTCGTGTTGATTCATTCTGACAAGCTGAAGAACACACACATCATGCAGTTCATTTTCACAGAACCATTTTTGCTATGCCTCCTATTTCCTCAGGTCTTAACCTGAAAACAATTATTTGATTTTGCTTTGCACTATATAAATATGCAATGCTGATAGTTAACCTCACAGTCCCCACAGGAAAAAAAAAAAAAAAAAAGACTGATGCTTAACTCCTGAGCATATATTGTAAAGAAAATGACACTTTCAGAAGAAGTATGTGCAGTATAATCTCACAGCCATCTTGTTGAAAGTACAGTTGAGCTAATACAAACTTGTTTTATGTGAGACTAGGAGAAAGAAAAGCAAAAAAAGCAGCACACACAACACCCTCCATCCATGGCATCTAGGCAAAAGGATCATGTGGTTCTCCAGTACATACTCTAATCTGCCTAAGCAATGTTATTTCAAGGCGTACACTGTAGAGAAAACAATAAGCTTCATAGACTGACAATATAATTTATGTCTACTGTTTCCTTAACGAAAAGAAGTGTTAATGCTAATTAATGCCTTAATAAAACCTAATAGAGGCCAATAAATTTGTATTAGTATAACTTTATAGCATGATTTTAGCCCTCAAATCAAAAATATTGTACAAACTTGGCATAGTCTCTCTGAAGTAACTGAAGAGTTTTCCCCTCTTATGAAAAATCCAAATACAGAAGGCAAATTTTGCTTACATCAAGTTCTTTTTGACTATCATCAATTCAGAATGACAGTGGTTAAAAGTGCAATACCATTGGTTTCATTACATGGGTGATATCTCTAGAAGATTAATTATTCTTGAATAATTCATCCACTGTTTGTGGAAAACAAATATCTTCAGGAGCAGGGAAACAAAGGTCTTTTCCCAACTATACCTTTGTCTCCTTTACATGATTTCCTGTTCCTGTGTGCATGGCAGAAGGAGCCATACGCCTGGTTCTGGAGGACTGATACACAATGCTTTTGTAAGACAGCTTCCCCTCAAAGCTGTCCCGCTGCACCTTACATAGCAGGCAACAGCCCTACTGTCATCTCTTACTCCTCCCCCACCTCAGTATTTATATCGGACTCCACTAAAAGATTGCATGGAGAGAATTTGACAGGGAAGAGGCCGTGCTTACCTGTAAAGGCAGAGGTGCACTAAAGGAGTGTCTCCAGGAGAGCGAGTATCACCACTATAGACATTTGTAAAAGGCGTGTGCCCTAAGAAGTGCAATAGCCTATCCCTAATTCTGGTCTCACACACACGTACCACCAGGGTCACGCAGTAGCTCCTGGGAGAACACTGCACCACCATGCAACCCTCACCCCTGGCAGGCTTCGTGTCTCCGGCAGGCTGCAGCCCGAGAATCACGGAAACTCCATGCTAAAATTTGTCATCTCATTTGCAGAGATTCGAGCTATTGGAAAGCTCTCTGTGAATACTTGTTGATGCGTCAAGAAGGTATATACGTTTAATAATCTTACATGAGGTGGACCTTCACCATTACAGTTGGCCAGTTCCTATGAGAAGAAAATGCAAAACAGAGACCTGTTGTGAGAGCAGAGTACCTTTGTCCCCAGTGGGGCAAAGCCAAGAAATCCCTGAGCATTAACAACTACTAACAGGAAACCTTTTCTCTTTAGAGACTATGCTTGTCTAACCCACTGTAACACAAAAGCAAATTAACCCTAGTAAGTTGATGGTTTTATAAAAGAAGAATTACCACCTCGCCTGCAACTGTGATTCCCTACAGTATTCAAGCACAGCGGTTATTACAGTTTTGCTGTGTAATAGATCAGTTTTAAATGTTAATCTGCTAATATCCTTGAAGCACCTCAATCACTAGTGAGTGCAGTATGACCGGATCAGGAGAGACAGCATGCATCATTGCAAGATTACAAGCACTTTTAATTTAGTCATGCTGACCTTCCAGCCGCAAGCTTAAAAACAGCTGAAAAATGAACCTTTCAGTGATAAGACTGAGTGCCATTGAAATCTAATTGTCCCTGGTGTTCGTGTGACTAAGGGCCTCACCTTGTCAATGCTTGCACTGGTTTTGGTAACACCAATAAACAGAATGCTTTATTAGCTTTGACAGTTATGCCTGAGAGCAAGGATTTGAAATGAACTAGTTAAAAGAACCAAAATATCCTAGCTGCTATTTTAAAAAAGAAGTATTTGGTATTTCTTACCCACATAGGTGTCTTCTAGGATCTGTAGTTTATTTGCTCCCAGTACTTTTAGGATCTTGAAAATACAGTAACTAATTTGTGAACTGAACTTGTATTAAATTAAACTGCCCTGCTCTTCCCTGCCCCTCCCCCTGGGGAAAAAAAAAAAAAAAAAGAAACAAAACAGAGTGTCAAGAGTTATGATGGATGACAAATAGACATCACAGTACCCACCTGTCAGACCTGTTGGTGAGCATCTTTCTGCTAGAAACTATGGAAACATACAGTGATAAACTCTGCTCAGTTCTTAAGTCTCAGATATATTTGCACTTCAGAAATGTTAGCCATACAGTGAAGTTAGACTACCTAATTACAAATTCAATTAATTCCATGAAAAAAACTTGAAGTCAGTGACAGATCAAATTAACTTGATCTCTAACAATAAAGCTGTAAATGCAGTGGAGCCTCTTTGTAGAAGATATCTTGGATAGGTGCACTCTGCATGTTATATGTTTTTTGTTTTTTCATGTTAAAACAAATATTCTGTTTTAAATTGTGCTAATAGTTCATGTTAATTTCAGTTAGTAACTTGAGGCCAAGATTATAAAATATAACTTCACAATTTCCTGACAAGGACAGGTAGGAAAAGAGGAGTAGGAAGTTTTAGAAAACTAATACAAATGACAAATATGGCATTTTTATGATCACTGTGTCACATATGAGCTACATGAAAAACAAATGGCAAGCTAGAAGTTGTAAATGTAATAAGATGCAAATACAGTGAATCTCTCTCATGGTTTTATAAAGTGTTAGAACAGCCTTGAAAATACCATTGACAGCAGAAAGGGTCTTAAAGCTAGAAGGAACTTGTTGAGTGATGCTCAGAGAAGAATGAAGGTAAACTCCTAGAACAGATGGAAAGTGGGTTCTGCTTCTCACTACATTCACTTTGCTCAGCAGTAAAAGCAGGAGAAGTTCTGTGGAAGGAGACATGAGAGAGAAAAAAGAATTTCCACCACAAATACAGGAAGGATAAGAAAAGGTGATTTTTCACCACACTTTCTGCCCCTACACCCTGCCAGACAGTTTGTGCCCTATCCAGCTAAGGGGGGGATCTCACTGTGAAAGACCCTACTACTTTTTTATATGAAACAGTTTCCAAATTTATAATCAAGAATTTAACCCTCTCTTTTGCTAGACTAGATACATAGCAACATTTAAAATAAGGAATTAGCTTAATCTGAACTCAGACAAATACAGTAAGTATTGCTGGGATTCTTTGCAGCATTGCACATAATCCCTTTTGGGTCCCTAATTGCAAAAGCAATTTTGGAAAATCTGGAAGGCTGAGTTTGTTTTCTACTGTAGTAGGTTAGTTTGGGGATTAGTGGAAATGCAGTCTACAATGGATGAGAGAGGAAAGCTCCTGAATCTAGATGTGCTTGGCAAATAAATATGCTGAATTATTAGTAATATACTGACGCTTATCAAATTCAAACTGAAAAGCTTTCAAAAATAGGAGCCTATCTATCATTCAAAAAAGAAGGAAAATCATAGAATAATACAATGGTTTCGGTTGGAAGGGACCTTAAAGACCATCTAGTTCTACCCCCACCGCCATGGGCAGAAACACCTTCCATTGTGTTTCAAACCCTTCCAAACCAGGTTGCTCAAAGCCCCATCCAACCCGGCCTCTAACACTTCCACTGATGGGGCATCCACTGCTTCTTCGGGCAACCTGTTCCACTGTCTAGCCTCTTTGGAGTGATTTCTAACATTATCACTCCTTAAAGAAATGGAAAAAAAGAACAACTCATACCCCCAAAACACCCCATGAAATATTCACAAACACACATTATCAAAGCAGAACTTTATATTCTTCCAAACATGCGTGTCTATATCTGAGAAGAAAAAGAGAGAACTGAAAAGGTACACCTGACTTGACTCTAGGGATCTCCCAGAAGGGGCCAAAGCCAGCAGAAAGGCATATACAGAATGAAAGACAAAATTAAAAATAGTAGAGACCAGATCATGACTATTACTAGGTGAACCAGCTTTCCAGTGAGACATACCTCTTCATGTTCCCAGCCCCGGTAGCAATTATATAGATGTATCGGAGTGTCAGTGCCTGAACAAATTGTAAGTATCTTTAAAAGAAACCTCAATTAATTGATATTTTTTCTTAAAGGAGAAGCTACAGTTATATCTGATCACAGCTGTCACATGAGGTTTAAGTCCTGTACCAATAGCTCCCAACCTTTCTTGTTTTTGTGGGCTGCCCCTCAGTTCCAATAGGGTGTAAAATGGAGAGTGAGGGCAAGACTACAGGTAGAAGGCAGGATCTTCTTTCATAAAGATCCTAAAAATAGCCTGTGGAGCCTGTGTTCTCTGTCCCTCAGGTGTCTGTTATCTGGATCCAAAGATCACTGGAGAGTACTAGACTTTCTAAGACATCGTCTCATTTACTTAACAAAAAGCTATAACCTACATTTTTAGCAGTGCTTGTCTAATGGAGAAAAGGTCACAGAGCCATTGCTGTTCTAGGTGGTGTCACCTGAACAAGCTGAGCAGGAAACCCCCGGTTCAAGCAGAAACACAGCATAGAGTCAGAAAAACATTCTAAATTACTGCCAAAGACATCACCCAGACAAGCCCACAAATTATTTTCCCAATGTAAGATGTGTCTATGCAAAAGATTCTGCCCTAATAACACTTTCTTACAAGTGTGGCTTCAATCTAAAATAAAAAATTTTGCCTTTAGTTGTACGCTGTTTTGATCTTAAGAGCCACTGAACAACACAAATCAAAGCAATGTGCAATGGGGATTATGCATTTATGCAAAGACATCTTGATAATTTCACTGAGATAAAATGTAACTTTTTAATTACCTAAAATGTATTTCTATTTTTTTCGGAGTTATATCAGATCTGACATTATAAATTATAAAATCATAGTAATTTTATAATTTTAAAAAACATAAAATAATGGAATTTCAGATCAACTCACAAAACTGGTAATGTATTATGTCATTTCCTATTCACTTAATTAAAACCATCCAATGTTATTAACATAAACCAATCTGCAGAGGGGCATATTTATCTACTAACTCCATAGAAATGAGAAAGGAATTATTAATGAGAGCTCAGGACTGCAGTTTGCCCATCCTTCTACATAAAAGAACACTGACTCAAGCTCACATTTTAGAAAGAATAATTCCAGATCTGGGCCCAAGTTTATGATCGTATTTGTAAACCAGTTGCCATTTTTGCAAAGTCAGTCACTAAAACCTTGTAAAGAAAGGGTCTAAACCCACCTATAGTTATTTTCTAAATTGCAGGTTTGATTCTGTCTCATTTATATGCAATATTTCTCCTTTTATATATCCATATTTCTATACTCGTCTATCTATATAAATAATATAGCCTCACCATCTTTAAATGGTAATAGCCAACAACACAATAATAGATTCCAACTGTTGATTAAAGATTATTTAATACTTTAGACTAAGCAAAATTTTTACAAAAAGTTTTAAAGACTCCCTAAGAAATGCATCTTTCGAGCAAGCAGGATGTGTGGGATGTGTCTTATCCCACCACATGTTTCCTGTGATGTATTTATGAGTCTTCTATAACTGTCTTTCAGGTTTGTAAATGTTCAGTATCATGAAGGGAGAAAAAAAGGATGTGTCTTAAGTCCTCCACAGTCTTTGACAGTAACTGAACTTCCTGCTGTAAATGTAGATAACACACTCGGTCTGTGATGTCTGCATGTGATGTTTCATTACTAACATGCCTAGGAAAACTGTAAGAGACATGACATACAGGAAGAAATATGGAAAACTCACTCCAAAACCATACTGTAAAGAACAATCCATTCTCCACAACATATTATTTTGACCCATCCCTTCTTTCACCACTAAGTAAAACTCATTATTTGCTTTATTCAAGTCTTACAAATTTAGGATTTGTTACTACCATCACAAGTATTTCTCTTGCTTACCCTACAGCCATCCAAAAATAAAAAAAAGATAAATAATTATTTTCAAAGATGGTGTTCTTTGTCTTAATTAGATGTCATAACAAATGAAGTCCATTGATTGAAAAAAAACCCCAAAACCAACAAAAAATAACCATTCCACACCAAAACCACATTGTATTTATAAATGCCATTTGTTAACTGGCAACATAACTGTTATCTGTTTAAGAATTGAGTGCCAGTAGCAATTAATAATGTTCATTAATGATGTTATTAATAAAGTTCATATGTTATTACTCTTCACCTGAGGAAATGCTGTTTAGATTTTGGTATAGGAGCAGCCAGGCTCCTCTCTCTCATCCATGGACTCTTCTAAATGTGTGTCATATTCTTTGTGAGGAGCATGTGAGACAATTAAGCCAGTTTTTCTTTTGATGTTTTTGGCTTCAAGAAGATTCAACTACTTTTTAAATGAGATCTAGTATTCCTACTGATATTTTATTAAGATCAACTTTTGGCAAAAAACTCTCCCCACCCCTGTACTCAGGACAATTCTGAATTTATAATCCTATTCCCTGATCATACATGAAAATAAATCATGACAGGGCTTAGCTCAGCCACTGAACTGCCCTGTGCTTTGCAAGCACCCACACATGGTGCAATCCTCTTACCAGAAGGAAGAACTAAGGAGACTGAAAACACTCTTAGCAAACCTGGGAAAGGCAGAAGTTACATTTTCTTCTACTTGTGTTTTCCGTCGATACATCTTCACCTTCAGCCTGTGGCCAAAAGCACATGTTGCACATTTTATGGCTTTTGCTGCAAGCCATAGGCTTGGTTTACTCAAACACTAGTTCCTCGAGGTGTGAAAGACGCTTTACGCCACTTCTCCTAACCCACATCACCCAACCTAAGTCGCTCCTATCCCACTTCCCTTGCCTGGATGAGCTCTCAAACCAATGTGCTGCAACCCACACAGCCGTACAAACGCAAAGAGGAGAAGCAGTACCAGCCATACAGCCTCCCACACCCTGATCCAGTCCTCTTCTCCAACTGCAGCTTGGCAGTTTCTACCTCTGGTTTCCACCAACCCAGCCTAATTAAGTCACCAGCTGCCAGCATGGTCCAGCTGGCTGTCCCTGCTCCCAAAAAGGGGTAAGTGTGGTGGTGAGCATTAGGCAGGGGATGCTGATGGGGAAAGGAGACAGGTGATCTCCCAAGCTGTGCTTGCACCATGTTTGGGCCTGCAGGGTCCACCTCCACCAGCAGTGTGGCAACTGCCATGTTGCAAGCACTCCCAGAGGCCAGGTCCCATCACCTAAGCATTTCCATCCACTCCAAATCACTAAAAATGCAAGCTGGGGTATCGTGAGTGGCTTTGCACCCACGAAAAGCCCTAAAAGGGTTCATTGCTTGCTGCCCCTTGTCACTTTGGCCATGCCTCCGATGGGCTGCCAATTTTTGCAAGATGGCACAGTCACCCAGATTAATTCAGAGAATATCAAGTCTTTAAAAAAAAAAAGGAGGGGGGGGGGGGGAGTATTTTTCAGGTGGTTCAGTTTGATGGATTTTAATTTAACCAGCTCTTTATATGCATTTCTGAATAGGAATGGACGTAAGCCAGGGACAGAAAAATTTCATTGTCAGGGCTCGTGAGTCTCAGTCAGATCCTAATTTCAAAACACTGTTGTTATATAACCTCATAATAAAACATTTCGCAATAATAGGGATTCTAATTAAGCGCGATGCACTTTATGCTGCAGCACATAAAATGAGGTTGCAGAGATTAAGAACATTTGTCCCTAGTTGCCATACACAGATAATGCTTTTATTCATGGAGAATCATTGGTAAGCATATCTAATATTTAAAAAACTCAAAGAACTAAAAAGTATAGCTAATAATTGTAGGAAATGTTTCTTAAATCCAAAGACAGTGTCTAAAATCAGAAACATACACAAAACAATCAGTAACAATTAAGACACATTTTTACTACAAATTGTGCCAAGAAAACTGTAATGTAGAGAGAATCAGAGCAATTATCCTCACACATTTTTCACATGTATACACGTGACATATGTATATGTACAATGTATGTTTGTGTACAATGTGTAGAAATACATAAATTTCTTAAAGGCAGAACGGCATGTAATTTCTCTTGCAGAAACAAGGTTTCAATTCAGCGACTGGGCCAGATGTGAAAATCAAAGTCCTGGGCTTGGAAATGCCAAATGCCTCTTAGGATGTGCTTATACACTTAGCTGGAAACGTCTACAGATGTCATGGGCTCTAATTACAATGTCACAGGTAACATGGTGTAGCTGAGAGTTAATACTGATTTGTTATTATGCTAATCTTCTGTTATTTAAGATTTTAATCCTCAAAGATGGGTAAAATATAATTTTCTTCACTTTCAATATTGTGTATTGTGTTTCAGCATTGCAGTTCTGGGCATCTATAATAAAAAAAAAAAACAAAACACAAACCAAAAATCAAAATCTGTCAGTGCAAAGCTTTAAATATATATTGCGTGATTATGTAGTGTTACAGAGAAGAGCTGATACTTGATGTTAAATCAAACACTTCTTCCTAGTAGAGTTTTAGAACTTGAATGGTGTTCCAGTGACTGGTTGCATGTTGAGTGGTAACATGGCCTTAACTACTATTTCATGTTAAATAAATGTCTACCTCAAAAAACAAAGTGAAAAGGAAGAATGTAAATTCCTTATTTTACCATATTGTTCTGAATGCTGATAGAAATTTTCCTGTCAATGTAGATGGGTCAGACCTCTGACCTACAGTGGATTTTGTTCTACTTTAAGGAAAATGTTTCTTTCTTTTTCACTTTCATAGGAAATGTTAAATCCATGTATCTGACTTTCATGATATTTGGTACAATTAGCCCAAATCTGAATTCTTTTCTCTCTGAGGTTTACTTTCTGTCAAATTGTATTAATTTTTCATGTAAATGGCCAAAGGATAATTTAAAATATGTTACTTAGACACTCCACATAAAACAGATCAAATGGTAAAAAAGTTGACATTTTACATAAAATTAATCATCTTGAAATGAAAACCAAGACTCAACCTGTTGCCTTTTAGCATCGCTAAGGGGCACCATTAAAATGCCTTTTATATATATTACTGCAATCATTAAGCTATCTGTTCTCTTATTTTGCATATCTAGTAAATACAAAGAGATTAATAAAATTTTTGTTTCGGTGTTATTGGGTGGTAAAGAAGCTAAAAAAGCTCCCCTGATTTTCTTTTTTAGTTCTTTTTTATTATATATGTACATTGATACCATCTGGTAGAAAAATAAAGATATTTTAATCTCCACATCCTTCTTGGGTTAAATATGATTACTGTTGAAAAGTTAGCAAAGTGTTCAGAGGGAAATGAAAGAAAAGACAAAATCCAAACAACAAACACAAAATCAAAATTTGTGAAAAAGATGTTGGTATCTTTGACAATTAAACAGTATTAGTTGGTGTAATTTTGCCTTACTGTGAATATGTCCCATTCACCTCCATATGCAGATATGTAGACCAACCTCCTCTATGTAGACAGAAGATATTTGATCACGAATTTTGCTTTCTTGCTGAAAATATCAAAGAATTGTAATCTCCATACAGTCACCAGCTTGATCTAAATTTCCATCTTGCTTTCATTTAAAATGGCTTGATTCTTTTCTTCTCCTTTTTTTTTTTTTTTGAGAAAGCTGTTACTTTCATTTTCAAGAGGTGCGATATACTCCTTTTATCTAAATATTTCCTTAGTCTACTGCATAAATACATTGGATAGCTTCATAAAATTTAGATAGACTTTGTTTTAACTTTGGAGCTTGGTCCATGCTACTGTTACTCAATACAGAAACTGGCTTTTTATTTGGAAATAATTTTATTAGGCTAAAGATAAATGCTGTGTGAAAGCCAGGAAATATCAGAATGAAGATTGCTTAAAAAGTATTGTCACTGGGTGACTCTGCTGACTGGAGAACTGCAGCCTAACGATACAGCCTCATCCATGGATTTATTTTTTCATATTTATCAAGGCACCATCATAATTCCATTTCAGCGTATTAACTTGAGGGACATGTTCTCCACTTGGTGCTAGCACAAGTTAGCAGTGATACAGAAAAATATTGATTACTCAGCGCTTCAACTCCATACAGGGTAGAGTGTGCTACTCCTACTGGTGCCGAATGCCACCCTATCATATAAGAGCATTGCTCACTGCTTGGGAGCTACAGAAACAACCAAGGCCAAAGTGAAAAACAATGGCAGAAGACCTGTGTGCCAGGTATCTGTTTCACGTCCTAACTGTAACATAAAAACAGTTTGCTTTTTCTGTAATCATGGTATCTTCTTTCTCTTTCGGCATCGCTCTATTAAAATGGAGCTCCTCTTCGTCACTTGCTTGAATATATGTTCAGTGAAATAATGGACAGCTTTCCCTGGAACTGTCCCCTTCAGCTTATTTAAGTGGAAACCAGGTCTCAGACACAAAGTTTATAGCAGAGTATCAAATCCGTACACACACACACACTCTGATAAGCACTGCAGCATGATTAATCTTCAAACAGCTGCTTAGGTGTTTGCTTCAACTTTAAATTAAGATGTTTGGAGCTAAATCCTAAATAGCTGCCTTTAGTGAGAGCTAGCTTTATCAGAGATAACAACCAAATAGACTTCTCCTCCACACGAGTTATTTTACTACAAGGGATGCAGAAAAGAAATATTTGCTAACGTTCTCGCCATTTTGAATTCTCTAACCATGTTTCAAATACAAAATCTGATGCTTCAGATCTTAATAGTTCCTGCTCTTTTTGCATCTGTTAACTATATATTATAACAATGCATAACCCCCTCAGAACAAATAAAATACCAGAAGAGAAGAGCAACAAGTGACCAGAAGGGTGGATGCCCATGCAGAGGGACAGCAGGGTCATAGCATAGCAGAGGGCAACCCATGCATCATCAGTCCCCACTGCTGCTCCAAAATGAGCAGTGCGTGGTCTCTGTTTTGTTGTTCACACATCGTGCAGTAGGAAGGAGGAGCAGAGTCTGTAAGTGAGATTATTAGTCACAAATCCTTGATGCTACAGGATGATTTTCCCATCTTCTTCACCAGCAGCCTCAAGTGCAAAATAAGCACTTCATGTTTTGGGTTGTGGCATTTTGTAGGGTGAAAGAGAAAAGGAAACTTATTCCTTGTTCTGCTCCCAAATCACTGCAACCAAATTGTCGGATTTTGCCCAAACTGGACAAAAAAACACATGGATGTAATTTATTATAATAATTTCTAGCTGTCCTGAGATAGCCATGTGAAGATTTCACATTGTTCTCAGACCTAACACTCTCTCTTTCAAAGACTAACAAATGTACATGTGTATGAACAAGGGTGACTGAAGCACTGTCATTGATTATTCCATTTAATAATTTCTTTACCACAAATGGAGCTCTCTGATTTTAACAAAAATAGATTATCTCATTTCCCTCTCTGGGACTGGTCAGTCTCTTGACACAAAAGGTCTTTCTGTTGTTGTCATTATTTACCTCATGTAGTCTTGCTCTTCCATTGGAAAATGAAGTGTTTGCTCTGCCAGTTTGGAATTGGAAAATACATAGGGTTGGTAGAAAGACCTTAATTCTCCCTAAAATCCAAGGTGTCTTAAACAGGTGTCTTAAACATCTTCAGGATATTATGTTGCTACTAAGCTGTTAGATTTAGGTCAATGGGCTATTCCTTTTGAGATTATAAAACCATCCTGACCTGGATTTTGATAATACAGGGATTTTTCACAGCAGTTCCTGTAGCTGGCAAGCTATAATATGTTAACACGAACATGCCTGGACATGTCACTTTTTGGATGTTAGATGGAGCTTGTGGAAATTATTTGGAAATTATTTGCAATGTGCTTTCAAACAGTGTAAATCATCCTCAACACATACACAGCAATTTACCCTAGCTGCTTCGAAGTATATGAATGGCATGATAAAAAGTCTTTAGCAATTACTTGTTTGACTCTGATTTACTATATGCATATACAAATAAGGAGAAAATTAATATAGTAGTAAGAAGAAAATCAATATTGTATTACTTCAGATTAGACACTTTACTGGTGAAGATACCAGTACTGTAACACACTGCAGCTGTTGTTTTACTTCATATAGAAACCAAACTGTGATAAAGTTCCTTCCTTCAATAGCACAAAACACTTGTCTCAGGTTTTGAGCAGCTCCACTGAGCCAGGAGAGAATTTGCCTTCTTACATTATGGTATGGAATCTATAATGCGCAAAGCTTTATGAGGCAAAAATGAGAATAAGAAGGGAAGGGAGCTGCTGGGGAGCTGGCCCGGCCTGCAGTGGAGGGGCAGATCTCGGCACAGAGGGTTTTCCTAAGCAAATGCCAGGGCAGTGGAGAGACCCGCCAGGAGCTTACAGCTCTCGCAGGAGATGCTGATGAAGCCTGGGCTTTGCCAGAAAAACAGTGGCCACCCCCACGTCTATAAAAAGCAGCCTGGGGAGTGCGAGGGGCCAGGAATGCTGCCAACGGAGTGGGCAGCCTGAGCCCGACGCAGCAGTTCACAGGGACGGGCATGCAGGAAGGGCATAGTTGCCCAACCAGCTCAAGAGGTGAGTTCTGTTGGTGGTCATCACCCTCTCAGAAGGAGCTTAGCTCTGGTACCCACCTGGCAAAAAGCCATGCCCACCAGCACGGATGTGGCAACCCATGAAAAAAACTGACAGAGCTCCCACAAAAACACGCGGCCTTCCAGGTGCCAGGGAGTGCCAGAGCCTCTCACTGGTAACCGATGGCAGTAGTTAGAACAGCTGTGTGAGGTGTGATCAGGCGGACAACCTGCTCAGCCTGGTGGCAGAGAGGACATAGGAAGGTTAAGGAGCATCAGGGAGTCTGAGAAAGAGAGAGACTGGTGGAACAATGCTCTGCCCTCCCTGAGACAAAAACAGGAACCAGAAAAAAAACAAGATCAAGGGAGTCCTGTACCCTCCTCCTGCCAGGCTGAAGGCAGTAGCTTAAAGGAAAGGTGCAAGTGGAGTCAAGTCCAGAAACGTGCAAGTGGAGGCAAGTCCACTCTCAGGGCAGCAGACAAGCCCCCTCCTTGCCCATCTTGCCTTCCCAAGTGCCTCTGTACAACAGGTATGAGTGTATAACAGGCTCCAGATGTGGAAGGTCAGACCATGGTTGATGTGGATGATGGTCCATGTACACTAAAAGTTAAAGGCCGAAGTCAGATAGGCCTACCCCCCACCCTCCCGAGGAAGACCACCTCACGACCACCCTCCCGAGGAAGAACAGACGGGTTATAGTTGTAGACGACTGCTTTCTGAGGTTAACTGAAGGTCCAATATGTCGGACAGACCCTCCCCTTAGGGAAGTCTGCTGCCTCCCGGGGGCCTCGATTAAGGTACTGAATGACTTCTTTGCCTCAGTCTTCACTGGCAGTGTCTTTTCCCACACCTCTCAAGTGAATGAACTGCAAGGTGGGGACTGGAGGAGCAAATACTCCTTCAGAGTAGGAGCATTACGAGTAATGGGGAAAGGGTGAGGAATTAACAAACTGGTAACAAGGCAACAGTGAACAGTATCCTGGGCTGCATCAAAAGAAGCGTGCTCAGATGGCCAAAGGAGGTGATTCTGCCCCTCTACTCCACTCTGGTGAGATTGCACCTGAGTCCTGCATCCAGCTCTGGAGCCCTCAGCACAGAAAAAACATGGACCTGTTGGAGAGGGTCCAGAGAAGGCACACAGAAATGATCAAAGGACTGGAATAGCTCTGCTGTGAGGGCAGGCTGGGAGAGTTGCAGTAGTTCAGCCTGCAGAAGAGAAGGTTCCGGGGAGACCTTATTGCAGCCTTCCAGTGCTTAAAGAAAGATAGGGACAGACTTTTTAGCAGGGCCTGTAGTGATAGGAAAAGAGGTAATGGTTTTAAACTAAAAGAGGGCAAATTTACAGTAGATATAAGGAAGAAATGTTTTACAATGAAGGTGGTGGATCACTGGCACAGGTTGCTCAGAGAGGTGGCAGGTGCCCCATTCCTGCAAACATTCAAGGTCAGAGTGTACAAATTTCAGGCCTTTCAATGCTTGCGCTAGCCTTGTTAAATCTTCATGCTCCAGCCTCTGCTTAAATACCAGTTAAATGTATGATAACAATTAACTAATATTTTTCATAAACAGGTGACCATGTAAACTATTCTCTATGTTTACCAAATGCAAGCTGGATGTTACAGCAAGATCTGTTTCTTGTGGAACATTGAACATGAACAACTTAGGATGAAGCAGAAGAAAAAGTGGCACAACATACTGCACTAATGAAGACAAGAAAAGAAAACCAACTTTTCACAGATGTTCACTTTTCTCATTTCACTGGGAGTGGGAATAATTTCACAACGATTTCACTGAGAACTGATGATTTATATAGCAAAAGATCTGATCTAGCTTTAGAAGGCAGGATTGTCAAGCTCAGTGTTTCATGTATATTTGTTGTTCTTTTTGTTGTCTGCAAACCTAATTTCTTAATTCGTTTCCAAGTCTGTCATATTCATGAATCCATGAATGGCAGCTGAAGGAAGAAAACCTATCAAATGTGGTGAAATTCACAATAAATTGGCCCAGTTTGACATTACTGTAAGGGTCTCAAAACAGTAACTGCTTTTCCCAAGTATAAGAATTTACAATACTTCAAAGGCCCACGTTTTTCACTAGGAAGCCAGCCAAGGACTATACACTGTATTTTTATATATTTTATATTAATTTATTTGGCAAAATTATAGACAGGAAATACTACTGCACTTGAACATTTAAATATTTATGAAACTGCACATAATTATTCTGTGTAATTTTGTGTTCTAAATCAATGTTAAGACTAGATTTCCAGCATCTGTCACTTTCTTACAACTAAAGACTTTTTCAGCTGTAGAAATGGCATCTTGCTAAAATTTTTTTCTCAGTTAAATTTTATTTATTCATATGTAACACTAACCCCAGCACTTCAAGGAGTTTTGCTTTATTTCCAGGTTGGTAGATTTCAGTATCTCTGTTATCAGGCTATTGCTGTATATACAGCCAAGTGCAAGTGCAGGTATAGAAAATGACCTGATTTCATGTGCGGAAAACAACCTCTTTTCTAACAGTGTGAAATCGTGCTGCTTACTCTAGATGCTAAGATTCTTGAAAGTGAGTGCACTGTCTGCCTTGGTGGATTAGCATCTTGCTGCAGAGCCGTGGGGTGCCAGAGCCACTTGTTTCAGAGGGTTGTTGCCAAATCTGTACAAAGCTGCTATATATGGGATGCAGCTCATCACAAGACACAATGTAAGATATAAACTGGATATCTAAAGGGTTAGAGACTTAAAAAATAAGTATTAGATCTACCCTCAGCACATCTTTCATTTTCACTAAGCATTGCCTTTACATTTTTTTTCCTCTGCTCAGGAGGTACTCCTGCTCAGGAGGTACTGTGATTTCCCAGTGCAGATGCCCCAAACACATAGACAGTGTAAAGGAGTAATATGTATGCTAAATAAGTAGGACTTTCCTTCATGGAGAAGAATGGCAATCTCCTGGGGACATAATTTTGTTCTAAGAGGTATTCATATGCAGTATATGACTTTGGAGTAAAAAGAACAACAATGAAACACCAATTGAGTGTTTTGCCAGGAAAATACATTTTTAAAGAATTTCAGAGTGTTAAGATTTTGGTAGCAGTTTGGGGGGATTTTTCTGTCCTTTATGTATTGCAAAGGCTATGTACTCTAGAACTTGTTTTTCATTTTTTAGGACTGTGTAGTGTAAAATAGGAATGAAATATCGAAATGCTAGCAAGGACACCACAGACATGGGGAACTGCAACTATTTTATTTATTTTCACTACACTTTTGCTCTAACTTATTAAGCAGTTACTAATCCTTCTAGTTATTATTCAAACAGAGCTACACTTTAAAGAACTTAAAAAATCATTCCCTCTGCAAGGTCTGCTGCATTTGAAGAACTGTTTCACCATTTCCTTTGCAGAACAATCACTTAGGTATTTGTTGTATTTTATTAAGTACTCTAGTGCCCCAAACAGCATATTTTTGGTTTTTGTTTTTCAGATGAGCAGGTCAGAAAAATTTCTTCTTCAATTACAATATTAAAAGCTGCATTGAAGTGGACCAAGTCTTCATTTGCTTTATGGCACTCAATGTATACAATTTTAATACAAATCTGTATTGCAGAACATTGCAGTCATGATATTGTATTCAAAATACCAATAACTTCCAAAGACAACATTAGCAGTCATATGCACTCACAAAGTTTGTTGTTTTTTTTTTTTAATTCCATGGTTTTACACCTAATAAAATAGGAGTATAATAAAATTATGCAAAATCACAGTACATCAAAAGATGCAAATACCTTAAATGAAGCACTCTACTATAATACAGAAAAACCCAACCAGACAGTGTTCCACATCAAAGCTATTTCAGAAAAAAATGTGGCATTTTAGGGAA
>NW_010509786.1:39674-40272 GCF_000687285.1 Phaethon lepturus
AAAGAATTTGTAAACTAACAGCTTGGAAGCCATGGAAGGAAATGGCCTTCCTAAATAAAAAAGCCTGAAATCTCATCTTTTTTGTCGTCACAAGAACCTACTAAAGTGATAATAGACATTTTCCTCACATGTTCGTCATTATATATGGTTGATGTACTGGTTTATGTTTTGCTGCGCTTTCTAAACTTTCTGCTCTTCCTTCTTCTTCTGCAGAAAATAGGAGTTCTTCACAGGTATATTTCTAGTCCCTCACCTCATTTTTGACAGAATGGAGAAGGCAAGTGTGGCTGTCCCTCCAGGACAACCTACAGACCTTGTATCCTGGAGACGAGGAGAAAAAGTGGCTGATGATGTGGTATGTGTGGTAAAATAGTTCTGGAGATATTGTGAGTAGGAACACACGAGCTTTTTTATTATACCCTGCCTCTGACCACCATGACTTCTGGGAAAAAAACTAAAAAATGTGGCTTAAGTGGAGAGGCATAAGGTATATTTTCCAAGGTTGTAACAGTCGTGAAATTACAGATACATCCAGACACTTAATACTTAACATAGCTGTCCTCCATTACTTTTCCTAAGTAGTATTCCAAACTCTTCT
>NW_010509786.1:40303-49071 GCF_000687285.1 Phaethon lepturus
TCCACAGCCTGATGACTGAAGGTTTTGCCCTAGGCTTGTAAGACCTGTAGGTCTACACAACACCATGGTATTCTTCACTTAATTGTTCTCTTCTCCTTTCCCAAGAAAGCTCGATGCTCTCTTTGTTCTCTTAACCTGGTCCTTAGAAAACCATTCATAATGGACCTACTGTTTCTTTCTTAAATGTAACACGTAATTAGAGCACCTTATGAAGTGAAGATAAGGCTAGTTTTTTCTGCATGTACTACTTTGTACTCACTGATGCTGAATGACATTTGCCCTCTTATTTGCAGTCATGCAGCTTTAAAGGAACTTTCTGTAGCTTTTCCTGGGAGCTTTCAATGGAAGTATTTTGGATAATTGAGTACCACCTTCCAAGAACCGGTACAGAAGATATCTAGTTGTTTTCCCAGCATCTAAAGTTTCTCTGCCCAAGCACAAACCTAGACCCTGAACTTGATTGAGAAAGCTTATTCTATTATAAGGGAATGCAAGGCCTGAAAAAGTTGTTTCCAGGGAATTTGTAAATCTCAGTCTGTTCTGCTGCTAACTGTCCCAAAAGGATGGTGATTTTGTCTCTGACTTCAGATTTTTATTTCAAAGACATATATGGTGCCTTTTGTATCATACAACTTACTCTCACATTTTTCATTTTCTTTAGAGCTTTATTTATAGTAAATTCCAGATGAAAAAATTCCTTGTGTTTCCATCACTCCAGTTAGATACATAGGTTTCATAATCATTTGCTACCAAATCTGTATTCTGTATTTGTCTAACGTTTGCTATAGCTGCTGGATCTCCTTGAAATTAAGATCTTGAACTCAGCAGATGAAGGATTTCCATGAATGTAAAGGAACTTCTACAGAAGTCACTGGAAAGTAATTCTTTGTCTCGTTTATTCATTGGCTATGCTCTTTATTGTCTTTTTTATTCTTCAGGGAGTCATGATGTACTTTCCATTCCTGCAATAAGGAAGGACATTACTCAGGAAAAATCAAAGACACAAGTTAAATCTGTCAGCAGTCTGGGTGACATTTTATGTAAATCACTTTATACCAAGATACTATTCCTGTTTCTATCACTATCCTAATGATTTGTTTCCCTAATGTTGCTAGTAGGTTTTCTGTAGATAAGAATTTTAGTCATAATCTGCTCAAGTGTTTTCATTCCTGATCACTCATTTCTCCAATTTAAGTGCAATTGCCATGTAAGTAGTAGCTTCATCAGAAGCCAGAACAAAGATATGCAAATACTTTTATGTGTATATAGCTCTAGGTTCCCATGCTTGAGCAGAGAATTGGAGTAGATGACCTCCGGAGGTTCCTTCCACCTCAATCATTCTGTGATTACGTGACATGTCTGTTAAGGGTAAAAATACATGTATATATATATTACATATATAATTGTCAAAATTCATTTCCCCTGAAGGCTGTCAAGCAGGCACAGCTACTTCTCTTATGATTTATTGATTATCTTCTATCTAGACAAAGAGAAAGCTTAATTAATTTCCATTAAATAACTTGCATGACTTTCAAAGCATCATTTGGAATATATATCAATGAGTAAAATCCAGGAGTGACCCTCTAGACTAAATTAAAAACAAATCAGTTTTTAATTTGTTTCACTGTTTTTTCACAATAATTATGGAGCATTGTGAGGGAAGCTCTCACAATTTATCTGAGAAATCAACGTGACCAGGTGCGTCTCTGCAGTGCAGGCAGGATGGGGAACAAACAGGAGGAACTGGAGGTCTGTGTGTCACTGTGGGGGTACAGACTCACTGGGATTACAGAAGCACAGTGGAAAAATCCACATGGCTGGAGTGCTGCAATGGATCAGTACAGGCCCTTTGTAAAGGACAGGCTGGGACTGCAAGAAGTGGGAGTTGCTCTGAACATGGGAGAGCAGCAGGAACACATGGAGCTCTGTCTGGGACAGGTTATCAGATGGCTTGGAGCTTATGGGTCAAGATTAGAGGGCAAACCAGTGTGTGCAGCATTGCAGTGGGTGACTGCTACAGACCAACTGGTCAGGGAGAAGTGCATAAGGCTTCTTCAGCCAGTTGGAAGAAGACCCTGGTGCTCATGGGGGACTTGAACCACCCAAATAATCTGCTGCAGAGACAACACAGCAGGACACAGGCAGTCCTGGAGGTATCTGAAGTTAACTGATCAATAACTTCCTAAGACAGGTGACTGAGGAGTGGGTGAGGGAAGGTGCTCTGTTGGACCTTGTATTTACAAACAAGGAGAATTAGTAAGGGATGTAATGGCAACATGAACTGCAGCAATCCAGGCAGGCTGCACTTCAGGAACCTGGAACAAGACAACAAGGCAAATAGCAGGATCACAACCCTGGACTTCAAGAGAACAATCTTTGGCCTTTTCAGGGACCTGCTTGGAAGAATCCCATGGGAGGTCATCACAGAGAACAGATGGTTCAGAAAGAATTAGTTTTCAAGGATCGCTTCATCCAAGCTCAAGAGCCCCATGAGCAAGAAATCAAGCAAAAGTAGCAGGAGGTCTACATAGATGAATGAGGAATTCCTGACCAGACTCAAACATAACAAGGAAGCATAAAGGAGCTAGAAGCAGGGACAGGTGACCAGGAGAAATAAGTAGGCAGTGCAGGAATGGGGCTAGGAAAACTAAAGCCACCTGGGCTTTATCCTGACAAGCAATGTGAAAGGCAACAAGGATTTGTACAGGTGTATCAGTACTGTAAGGAAGATGAAGGAAAATGTGGGCCCATTGCTGAATGCAGCAGGGGACCTCGTGACAGAGGACACGGAAAAGCTCAAGGTGGTCCATGCCTTCTTTGCCTACATCTTCACAGATTTGCTTTCAGGAATCCCATGTCGAAAACCAGTGGCGAAGTCTAGAGCAAGGAAGACTTAGTCTTGATGTAACAGGGTCAGGTTAGGGAACATACAAACAGATTAGACATTTTTATATATGAGCCCATGAACGGGGTGCACCCACAACTGCTTGGGGAGTTGGCTGATGTCACTGAGGCATTGATCTTCTTTGAAAGGCAATAGTGATTGGGGGATCAGAGGAGGCAGGTGGTTCTTGAGGACTGGAAGAAAGCAGGTGTCACTCCTGTGTCACTCCAAACTCATGAAGGAAAACAGGTGATTGGGAGTAGTCAGAGAAATCATCCCTGACCAATCTGACAGCTTTCTACAATAGGATGACTGGCTTGGTGGGCAACATAAGAGCAGTGAATGTTCTTTATCTGCACTTCAGTAAGGCTTTTGACAGTGTCTACCATAACATCTTCAGAGATCAACTTTTGAAGCACAAACTAGACAATGGGCTGAACTGAGAAGAGTCCAGTGATGGGCCATGAATATGATTAAGGATCTGGAGCATCTTCCACATGAGGGGAGGTGAAAGAACTGGAACTATTCAACCTAGAGAAAAGAAGGCTTAGGAGGATCTTATACATGTGTATAAATACCTGATAGGAAGAATGAAAATGAGGGAGCCAGACTCTTCTCAGCAGTACCTATTGGCAAGAAACAGGCAATGGGCACACAATTTGAAATATAGGAAAAGCTGCTTAAACATGAGAAAACACTTTTTTTACTGTGAATGTGGCTGAACACCAGCACAAGTTGCCCAGAGAGATTGACGAGTTTGCACCTACGGAGATATGAAAAACCTGACGGGACACAACCTTGAGCAACCTGCTGATGCTGCTTTGGACTACATGATCTCCAGAGGTTCCTTCCATCCTCAACCACACAATGTTTCTGCCATTGCCGTTTTCAAGCAGCCTATGCACTTTTAAATCATAATTTTCATTTCATCTAAATATTTTGAACAGAAACAGTCATGAACTATTCCTCAAGAACAGCACATAACACAAGAAATTTTAATAAAGACAAAGACAATGCACCCAGCAGCACTTTGACAGAAGAAAATACACTTTTCAGAATGCATTATAGTCTTATAACACACTTTGAACCACAGAACACAACTTTATGCAATATTAAACATAATCCAAAAAGAAAAGAAACAGTTCATCATAGGAAGTTTTCTTCATTTTAAGTTAGTCACAATGCATGTCCTCAGACCCAGGAGGTTGATAATGTTCCAGTTTCTGTTTACTGCAGGTGAAAACCCCATAGCCACATAGTGATTAAAACCCTAATAACACAGGTCTTGTTCATCCTTTACAATATCTATGATTCTGTGAAAGTACAGCTATTGTTCTTTGTTATACAATGAACTGCATTGACATAAAGTACAACAGCCTGCTGAGGAGTAGCTCTCCTACAGATAAATTAAAACGTATATATTTATTGTTCTTTTCTGCACATCATTATACTGTTCTAAAGCAGATGACAGCAACCAAGGCTGAAGTGATACTTTCATTCTAGCTGTCCTTTTCAGTTTCTCCTAATTTTCCATAATACATGTCTTTGGGACCAACATTGGTCCCAGTGGTCCCAAATTGGTCCCATACTTGGTCTCTGCTTAAAACATGAGAAGTTTTTCTACAATGTGAGTAAATGTAATTGTTTTTTAGGTATGCAACAGTGAAAACATTTTTCCTCTTGTATATTCCAGATATATCATGCTTAGACAAACCTATCACGCAGAAAATAGAAACGCCAATAAAAAGGAAAGTAGCTTATTTCATTGAGAGTGCTATTATCAAGGACAAAGTATTTTCAGCATAATAAGTGTTCAAATTATCTGCTTCACTGTGGACAAAAGTTTCCTTCTACGATTCAAGGCATTTTCATGCTTGGTGTTCACTGATTGGAGAAGCAGGATGTGTTCAGCTTCATGGAGCAAACCCAGCCTAAGAAAACTCAGATGAAAGACCATAGTTTTATGGGAGTGGAAGGGTGTAAGTCTGCTAATGACCTGGAATCTTAAGCTTTTATAAATTCTGCCAGTAGAACTATGAGATCAAAGAGACTTTAGCAAGTAGGATTATTTAAAAAAAAAAAAAACCAACCCACAGATGGATTTTGAAACAAAACATAGCAAAATAATTTTTGCTCATTTTCTTTTTATACCCCCACCCCCACCATTAATTTTAAAAAACTCAGAGATGTAGAGACCAGGAAGAATTCATATATTGCTACTCTGCTGCAACAGCAAGCACTCAATATAGGCTTCACTACAGTTTTCAGGAAACCTGTTTTGAACAAATACTGATGGTATAGGTAAACCGAATTAATTACTGCCAGGTCAGCTATTTGGCTTTAGAAGTGCTGTAGGGGAAGAAAAAACCAAACCAACCAACCAACAACAAAAACGATAATTAAATAGAATCTAGGGAACCAGCAGTCAGGCCAGTAGCGTCAGCATTAAGGTGCAACAGCCACAGAGGAGGGAGATTTGTAGATAATCATTCACTGAGAAGGCTTCATCCTACAGTTTGGAATTGTTTAAAGTCCTGAACTGCAAGAGGGAGTTGGGGATTTTATTCCTCACTTGTGTTACAAGTTTTCAGCCAAGACTTTCAAATGGGGAAGGATTCCCCACTGTGATAATGTCTGGTGAACATACAAGAATGTTCTGAAGAAATGTCAAGATGTGATTTATGGTTTTTTAATGCTCCCACTTTCTTGCTTGACCTCACTTTTAGTTTATTATTACCAGCTTAGTTCATACCTCCCAGCTACATGAGATGTTCTCAGATATACTTTCTGACACTCATTTGGGAAACATCTGTAATTATCTGTCATGCAGAATTAGGGACCACACTGTGAAAGGTTAGATTTGTTTCTTATCAACTTTGTTTACAGCAAAATCCCAATGTGACATCAAGTAAAAGAAATTATTGTTTATAAATAAAAACAAGGCAAAACAACAAAAAAAATATTATCCCATCTCACTGAGTCGTAGATGATTCCATGGAACTTCTGAAAGCATTCTATTAGTAAACAAATAGAGATTTTTTTTTATATTTTAGACATTATTTTGATTAAAAACAGTCTGCATAGTCCTTGGCTCTTTGCAGTAACAGTGCACCAAGCTGGCCCTGTTTGATGAAGGACTGCAAAAGCCGGCTGAGAGCAATTCAAGGGAATAATTATGTCACCCTATGAATTAAATCTCACCACTGCTGTTCCCAGAAAATCTGACAAGCAATAAGAGCAAGGGGAACTGCACTGAATTTTCAGTGAAAGAGAGTGTTCACTTTTGGAGCAGATATTTTAAGCACATTTGGTTTAACTCATTGTCACAGCCCCAAGAAATATAGGCTGACAACAAAGAGAACAAAATTGCAATAAAAGTTAACCAAGAAAAATACCAAGCTGCTTTAAGACATTGTTCAAAGAAAACATGGGTATTAAATTACTATGGAGGGTTCAGTTTCATGTTTTCAGACCTCTGCTGTAAACTCATTGAAATGAGGCTGGAAAAATGAAACTCACTCATGTTTTCATTTACATATTCCAGAATACTGCAAGGTGGTAAGCCAAACAGAGCCATGCTGAAATCAAATATGTTAGTGTGCAGACCTTAAGGCAATTTCATAGCTACAGCTGAGTCGCTAAGGCAGCTGGGCCACTCAGTGAAATTAAACATAGTAAATTAAAGGCACATGTAATTGGCTCTCTGTATTTATTGTTCTCTCCCCTTTCAGTGCATCTGAATATGCTCAGGATTGATTTAATAAAACCTCTTTTGGCAGAATTCCTGTTTTCTTTCTTCTACTTTCCTACAAAAAGGATCTTAGTGAACATCACAAAACAGATTACAACTAGTATTAAATGAGGTATATATGCAAAATGGTTCTTCAGAGGCTCTCAGGTCCCTGTGTTATTTGTTTCCTTTTCTCCATGGGGGTCTCAGAGGAAAATGAACTGATTGTTATGACGTCAACCAAGTCTCTGTATTCTTTTTCATACATTTGAGGCAGTAATCTGTTTGTTTGGGTTTTCTACTGCCTCAGTAGAAGTTGGTAATGAAAACAAATATGTACAAACGAAGGCTACCTTTCTTGTACCCAGATATTTCTTTGACTTTAATAACCCACCAAAATCTGTCATCAGTGCAGTAATTACAACAGCAAGTTAGAAGTGCTCCGCTTCCATTTACTTCCATCTGACATACCCGTTACCTATACAATCAGTGCTCCTTTGCAATGCCCAATTACCTCCTAAGTGTCAAGGTAGGTCTTAACAAGTTAACTGAATGTTGATGCAGCAAGAGCCAGAAAAAATAAAGTACCATTTTTCACCATTAGATCTTCACAATTGTGGGTGATCAAGTGCAACTACAACCAGCCTGCTATCCCAGGAAGGGGTACACCACTATGGTCCTCTCCTTCACCCCCTTTCTTGTCCAGCACCAACCGTTCAGCAGCAAACTCATATACAAACTAAAGTCCCCAAAATGATCAGCTCCACAGATGTCTCCCCAGCACCTGTGCTGTACTGGCAGCGCTCAGTTTGTTTGAAAGACGGGGTGACCAAGAGACTGGCAAAGCAGTATTAGTGCCACAATGACATATTAATTTCAGGAAGGGAAGCTCCCTTTTGCATTCAGGTCTGCAAGGAGCTGTTTTGAATTGCAGTGGACAGCAGTTAACAGGCTTGTGTGCAGGGAGGTGGTGTGAACTCCTTCCCGGAAGCTTGGCTAACTCCTCAATTTTTACAGACAGGGATAGTGAAGGGAAAGTACTCAGGCTCTAAGAGGATTTCATGTCACTATGTGCATGTGTCTGAAAGTAGACACAGATCTAATAGGGTGGCATAAATACTGATTTAAGACAACATTAAAAAAATCAGCAAAAATAAATGAATTAACAGAAAACTAATATTCCCCCACTTTTCTTCTTTCACTCCATTCCCCTCATAGATCTTCAGCCTTTCTATGGCCACTCTTAAAACAATTAAAACACAAGGACTTTAAAACTGCTTTGTTTGTTCTTAGACTGTGTAGCAGTGATGGTGGGTGCTGCAGCTCCCCAGTGAGGAAGCATTTGTTAACCTCCAGAAAAAGTAATTCTGTGGCATGTCTGCAAAATCACCCTAGTCTGCCAAATACAGCGTGGCTGGAGGAGACAATATCCTGGACTTTATCACTTCCATTGTAAGGACAAGGCAGGACATTGAAGCTTACATCATGTGAAAGTTAAAAGAAGACAGCAACATAACCTCATCTCTCGACAGCTTTGGTGGTGAACAAGAAGTGCAGAGCCTTCTCTCTCTTGCTAATTTTTAATGGGACTGCTAAAATGCCTTAGTTATTGCATATTACCCTGCCTTACTCCCAAAAAGCCATTTCCTTCCCGTTGCAAAGCCTAACACATTATATGGCCAGCTTTGAGCACAACATCTATCCTGCTCCCCCCTGCTAATGACGCTCAGCACCACAGTAGTTCTCTGCATTTCAAGGAGAAAAGAAGACTTTACATCATTAACATTGGGTGAATTACTCGAAACCTCACCACACCTCACAAAAAAGGAAGTTCTTGCCATTTATAAAATGGATAGATTGAGCTGATACCAAAGGGAATCAATCAACACATAAAATACATGCAGAAAGTAAAAGGCACACATATAACAGATTTAAAAGGCCTTTTGTAAACAAGAAGGATCTTCATTAACTTTAACTTAATGGAATATCAAATGTTACCAAAAGCACAGTGTTTCTGACAGATTCACATTAATTTCTCCAGTACTTGCTGGAAAGCAATTAGCTATTAAAGGATTTCTTCTTTCCTTCCCCCTCCCCTTTCCTCTTTCCTCTTCTCTCTTCTTTCTTCTCTCTTCTCTCTTCTCTTCTCTTCTC
>NW_010509787.1:0-3795 GCF_000687285.1 Phaethon lepturus
CCTTCCAACACAAAGGTTCTATGATTCTGTGGTTCTGTGGAGACTCCAATAAGTTCTCTGAAGTGGATGAATAAGTTAATGAACAGAGACGAAGTGTGAGGAAGGGTGAGAGGAGGCCTTGCTCTGACCAGTAACAGAAAGCTGTACCTCTTCTAGCACTTGCTGAAAGTAGGACATAGGCAATGACCAGCAGGCTCATGTATATTTTCCAATGTGAACACTGACACTGCTGCAAACATATGATTAATTGCTTGATTATATAATACAGACCAGTAAAATCTGAAACCAGTTAATACCCAGGTTTTACATGTGCAGTTCTGAGCTTATACATGTTCACTCTACAATTACTAAAGCAGATATTTTGTAAATACCCAAAAAGATTGAACCTAGTCCCTCTGCCATAGTTTTATGTCAAAAAATTTACCAAATGTTGTTGACTTCAGAAGATAATCCTGCCTGCACAGTGAAATTTGTAGGATAATGGGGAACTCCGGGGAACTACAGGTGTGTCAGCCTGACCTCAGTATGAGGGAAGATTATGGGGAGAGGTTCATCTTACGGATGCTCACAGGGCATGTGCAGGACAACCAAAGGATCAGGCCCAGCCAGCATGGGTTCGTGAAAGGCAGGTCCTGCTTGACCAACCTGATCTCCTTCTATGACCAGGTTAATCGCCTAGTGGATGAGGGAAAGGCTGTGGATGTTGTCTACCTGGACTTTAGTAAAGCCTTTGACAGCGTCTCCCACAGCATTCTCCTGGAGAAACTGGTGGCTCATGACCTAGACAAGTGTACTCTTCGCTGGGTAGAGAACAGGCTGGATGGCTGAGCTCAGGGAGTAGAGGTGAATGGAGTTAAATCCAGTTGGCAGCTGGTCACAAGCAGTGCTGCCCAGGCCTCAGTTGCGGGGCCAGTCTTGTTTAAAAATTTTATTGATGATCTGGATGAGGGAATCGAGTGCTCCCTCAGTAAGTTTGCAGATGACACCAAGTTGGGTGGGAGTGTTGGTCTGCTGGAGGGTAGGAGGGCTCTGCAGAGGGATCTGGACAGGCTGGATCGATGGGCAGAGGTCAACTGTATGAGGTTTAATAAGGTCAAGTACTGGGTCCTGCACTTTGGTCACAACAACCCCATGCAGCGCTACAGGCTTGGGGAGGAGTGGCTGGAGCGCAGAAAAAGACCTGGGTGTGCTGGTTGACAGCCAGCTGAATATGAGCCGGCAGTGTGCCCAGGTGGCCAAGAAGTCCAGCAGCATCCTGGTCTGTGTCAGAAATAGTGTGGCCAGCAGGAGTAGGGAAGTGATTGTGCCCCTGTACTCGGCACTGGTGAGGCCGCACCTTGAATCCTGTGTTCAGTTTTGGGCCCCTCACTACAAGAAGGACATTGAGGTGCTGGAGCGTGTCCAAAGAAGGGCAACGAAGCTCGTGAGGGCTCTGGAGGACATGTCTTACGAGGAGCGTCTGAGGGAACTGGGATTGTTTAGTCTGGAGAAGAGGAGGCTGAGGGGAGACCTCATTGCTCTCTACAGCTACCTGAAAGGGGGTTGTGGCGACGAGGGTGTTGGTCTCTTCTCCCAAGTGACTAGCGATAGGACAAGAGGAAATGGCCTCAGGTTGTGCCAGAAGAAGTTTAGATTGGATATTAGGAAAAATTTCTTTACTGAGGGAGTAGTCCAACATTGGAACAGGCTGCCCAGGGAGGTGGTGGAGTCACCATCACTGGAGGTGTTCAAAAAACATGTAGACGCAGCACTTCCAGACATAGTTTAGTGGGTGTGGTGGTGTTGGGTTAAAGGTGGGACTTGATGATCTTATAGGTCTTTTCCAACCTTAATGATTCTATGATTCTATGAGTATTTGAAGTTATTTTTAACTGTAGATATTTATGCAATAATTTCTGTCAGAAATGTTGATCTGTCTTGAGGGACGCATGCATATTTTTCAAAAACTATGTATCCTTCTCAGGATACTTGATGAAAAGCAGTGGTCTTTCATTTGATATATAATTTGAATGTAGAACTTTTTGCTGTAGGATGCTATTGACTCCACAAAGCCAGGGGTAAAACATCTGCCAGAGATAACTGTACAACAGAGTCAGCAGAATGGAACACGGATTGGGTATCACGTACTCTAGTTCACAGCTGAGCACACAATCTGGCTTCACTAATGAAGGTGGATTTGCATTAGGACAATGTTAGGAGTCTTAGAAGAGTATATACATACATCCTGTCTGCCAGCCCTACTGCAGAAGCAGCAATCTGTGTCAGCAAGGGTGATAAGGGAAAGCTGAAGAGGTGGTTCAAAGCCCATGTAAGAGTCTGCTTATACTAAAACTACAAAATAACCCTTGTGTTTGTGATTTAAGCAGATATCTAGCTATTAGTAATCTGAATGGAATCTTCAATGAGCAGCATTTTATATCACATTTAACTACTTTGAAGTTTGGACATAGTTAGGGAAGGAACAATTGATTAGATGGAACACAGTCCTGATTCTTTAAAATATTATATTATTGACCCAATTATTTATCATGATGGAAGTAATTTCAGTTCATAGCACTTTGTGAACATACTATGCTTTCATAATCATTTTTCTTTGTTTTTTTTACTTATATTAATAACTTGTGATACAATGAATTTGCAGCTTGTAAATTAGACTTGAGGCATAGTTTTAATGGGTGATAAAGCTCTTGTGGTGGAAGTACAGCAGTGGTCTTCTTATATTTGCATAATACTGCAAAATCTTCATTCAGAGTGCAACAGCCCAGTTCTGTACTACTACTGATTTTCTAGTTAATGGCAGCAGAGCTACACTGGTCTGACTTTGCAAGCATCTGCTGCGCAAAGACAGGTCATATCTTTTTAGAAAAACTCTTATAAATCAAAGGCACTTCTTCTGTCTGATTATAAATCTTTTGCAAGGAAGACAGACTTAAGTTTGACTTAGGAGTCCACATGGAAAAATATACACCTGCCTAGGGTAATACCTGCATGTTTTTTCTGATGGCACCTGCTTTTCTTGGTGAGACAGACACAGCTTTGGGTCAGGAGCACTGCTGTGTGTTACATGTATGTAACAGGTTTTTACCACCTAACTGTGAGGCTGCAAATCTATTTGGATATAAACCTGGCATATCCCAGTTAGGATCAAATCATCAATCACCTTCTATGCAGCAGCTATGAATTATTTTTGGTTTCTTGACAAAGAACATTAATATTTCAGTTTGGGCATAACAGGTTATAAGAATGGACCCAGTTATCCCTTTCTGTGTGATGGCATAAACAATTACTTTTACTACAATTTAAAAATTTAATCCTAAAAAGTTTTATTTTATTTTTAATGGAAAGGACAAATTACCACATTAGTGCAAGATAAATAAGGAAGCGATGATTTTTTAAGCTGTTCAGACTTTGGCAGTTGAGACCTCTCTAAAGGGTATTTCAACACCTTTCTAAAAGCAGTTGTGTTAGAAATTACATTACCTCAAATGGAGATTTATAACCTTATGAATTTGCTCCAAAGGAAGTGTTATTATATCCATGACAAAGTTAGAAGAGATGTTTTGTGGCTGGACGTCAGTGGAGTGCTATGGAAATTAGAAGTATGAATTTGAATTACTCCTTATAATTTCTTTTAAAACTTTTTAGAATGTTAATTTGTCCCTAGTTCTTGTCCTACAGGCTTCAACTTTGTTCTGTTAATGTATGTTACTTTCTGTGGGGCCAATAGGAGAACGCCTAGTATGTATACTGTAGATTACAGTTAAGATTACTTTCATATTAGGTAAGCAGGGAAAG
>NW_010509787.1:3826-42073 GCF_000687285.1 Phaethon lepturus
GTAAATAAACACAAGAAATCCATTCCATAAACAGGATCAAGGATTGCCTTCTCCTGTAATGACTGGGGATAATGATCAGCTTGAAGAAAAGTTGTTGTCAATGAAAGTCATTTTACCTATAACAGGGAACAGAACTAACACTGTCCCAAATGGAAAACAAGAGATGGGACTGCATTATCTAAATGTCCAGGCTTTGAGTTTTCAGGCAAATATAGGCAATATAATCCCATTATGCAGCTGTTAAATTCTTCTTCACATGTTTTATTTCTTATTAGTTGAAATTCTGCCGTTTGCACTGATAACACCAAAGTTCTTAAAATAATCAGTCAAAATCCAAGGACTGCCTTAAAAACATGTGAGTTTCCTTAAAAGAGTGAGTATTTTGTGGGGTTTTTTTTTTATTTGGTTTTGGCTTGGAATATTGCTTAAAAACATGTGAGTTTCCTTAAAAGACTGAGTATTTTGTGGGGTTTTTTTTTATTTGGTTTTGGCTTGGAATATTCACATGTTAGGGGTTTTCTTCATAATACTTTCAGGCTTTTCTCTAAAATACTGGAAACTTACCTTTCCAGTTCAAAACATGTTTCTTTCTAATATTTCCATGCCTCCCAGACCTGGGGACTCAATAGAATCATCAAACTTTGTGAGATTAAGGAGTGACAATCCTGTTGTACACAAAACAACATGCAGGTGCTGTGGGTCATTAAAATTCCATTTCCTCTTTCCAGCATTTCTGCATCAAAAAGAGTCTTCTCTAATAGAGCTATAAATTCCACGTCCTACATTACCAAAGCTCACTTCAAACAGTAAAACTAATCTAAGTAGAGTTTCTTTGTGTAAAACCTGTTTGCGACGTAGTGGTTTGTGCCTAGTATGTCTCAAATACACAGAAAAAACCCTTTATATATTTTTGGAATATGGGCTGATGCATATGCTGCAGAGATGTTGCTATGGTTGTAAAAGATGGATGCAATGGAAAATCTTTTACCACTGAACTGAGAGAATATTTACTCTGCACTTTATGTTGTACTGCTGTCAGGAACATGGTTAAGCAAAATAAAAAATGGCAAATTCAGCCAAGTCCAGAAATCTTAGAGAGAAAAAAACAAAAAACAAAAAACAAGCAGAGATCCAAACTGTTGTGCTTTAAATTATATTTACCCTTCATTCTCCTTCAGTTTATTTTAAAGCTTATGTATGTTGAGCTTTGAGGGTAGTGTATTCTCTGTAATGCTAGAAATTAAAAAAAAGTTAACAGTTAAAATTCCTTACCACAAATGTAAGAGGAACTACTTTTGGCCTCTTTTTTATATCCCTTTTGACAGCCACCAGCATTCTCTAATTCTCTGGCAGGGATGGAATTATTAACTGTACAGACAGCTCTTTGCTCTGTCCCATTACAGAGGGAGGAAGTTCTGAGGCCAAAAGAGATGTTTACAAAGTTGTCCTTTGTATGATTCCTCCAAGGACATTTCAGACAGATGGCAAAATATCCTGAACCTTTTACCAGCATATGCCCATTGTAAAACCAGTGGGAAGTGATGAAAATGCAACAAGAGAAGACAAACAATTCTATAGAATCTCAGGTCTCCGATTTCCCTCCTCAAATCTCAACTCCTAGCCTTTTTTCAAGACTGCTAACAAATACCAGTTCTGTACAAGTTTCTCTCACCAAAATTAACCATCAGTCCCTATATTCCTATACAAATTTTCCTGGAACAAGACCACTGCCTTCTACTCATACACTTTGATGAGGCTGTTTGAATTTATATTAGTCTATCTAAATTTTTGTCAGACAGATTCTTCTTTCACAAGTCCTGGAGGAATCACCGAGAACATTCAGTACCCACTCATTTTAGGTACCCACCTACACATGGTCTGCAGCAGCCCAGAGTGACAATTACAGAAAAAGGCCTTAGAGATGTAGGAAGAAGAACAAGGCACAGAACTATATGGAGAATGTAGCTAACAATTTTTAGCAAATCTTCATTGGGCATGTGTGCAAAATTCTTCTTCAGAGAATTATACCAAGATCAGATTTTGCTGGATATTAACAGAACAGGCAAAAAAGTATCCTGCTGACGCCCCTTAAATGCCAAAGTCCAGTTTCAAACTAGGGCTTCTTGAAAAAAATTCTGTTTGCAAGTTTTAACCTAGAGCAATGTTTTATTCTTGAATAATAAATATGCTACTCTGACTTAAACTTAAAAAAAAAAAAAGAGTCCAAGTGAGGTAACCATCCTCCACAGGTACCTTCTGCACTTGTTTGGTGTTCAAAAATGTAACCAAATACATTGAAACAATAAACAATAAGTAAGACAGATGAGGGGAAACCTGCTGAATGAGGTATTGAAAAAATATGAAAACTGCAATGGCCTGTGCAGGACATACTGGTGACAAAAAACAACTTTTTGTCTGCTAGAGATGGTTAGGCTGTCATCCTACTTTATTAGCTATATAACTCAGTGTTACTTACATCCTACTCTGTATCTCCTCATATAATTCCTTTATTAGAGACTTAAAAATACAGAGTTAATAACCATTTATTTTCTGTTAGGCCTCCTCAAGTCTTTTAAAAATGTGAAACAAACTGTTGAAAACAGCCATTCAATACATGCAGTTAAAAGCAATGGGGTGCCTATAGTTTTATATAAACACCATTGCCCCCCAAAAAAACCTCAGTGAATTAGACGATCAAATTAAATTTATTTATGGATAGTAGAAGCAATGGCCCCAAAAGGTGGTCAATTTGAATTTGACCTCTGTGGAGTATTGGCTACATTTATATCATTCTCACCAGATGTTTCTCTAACATTTCACTTTCCTCACTGTTCCAGTGCTTCAATATTGCTGTTATTAAAGATTTCTCCTAAAATTTAATCTCAGCCTCTCTTACTGCAAATTTAGCCCATTGCTTCTTCTGTAATTCACCACTGATGTGCAAAAGAGGACACTTCCTTCCTCAGTACACCAGTCTTTCACATGCTTGAGGACTATTATCTCTCTCAAAGATTTTCTTCTTTGGTTTAAATAATTCCCATTTTTCACTCTTTACTTGACCTCTAGTCATACTCATTGTCCTGTCAAGATTCTTTTCAGAAGGTCCAGCTCCCTGAAACACTTTTGCCAAAACTGGAAACACTATGCCAGCTGGAACTTTTCCATTATGGGGTAGAGTAAACCTCACAGGTCTGCCAAGCTGCAGTTCTTTTTATGTAATCCTGCATGATCTGTGTCGTTTTTGCAATAGTGGAAAATATTTCAACAACAAGGCAAACGTTGAAACATTAATGTTCGTCTTCATGACGTGCAGTACTCTTTATATCCACCAAATACCCTCTTGCTCACCCTCCTGTGGTTGCGTCAATGATAATTCTTGCCCTGGTTCCCACATGACTCGCTCCCAGTGTTTCTCAGGCTGCACCAGTCTGAGTACATCAGGTTATTGGGGTGTCAGTACAGCAGATTCTTTCCAAATTCCTATTAGATCCCCCAAAATTTTTCCTTCCCTCAGCTTTCAGCTTAACATTTTAAACTCATTTCATGTATGAGTCCAAAAACCTTGGAAAACTACTTGCTCTTCTGATCACAAGATGCTGATAACCATAGCCACAGTTAGTCTTAGGTGCCTAAAAAGAAATTTAAGCACATAAATCCACTTCAGCTGTACACAAAACTGCTTAATTGCTTAAGCAATGGACAGTTCACAGACACCTAAAAAACCCAATATAATCTAGCCAAATTTTCCCTAAACTGGGTTTAGGTGTCTAATAGCTACACGGCAATCCAGTCTACCTGTTTTCCTAACAACTTGTACAAAATTAATTAGATGCCTCCTTAATTAGCTGAAAACATTCTATGAGACTAAACTTAGTTACACATGCTTGTTCACAAGTGCCTATTCTGGAAGACATCTCCTGCCTTGAGCTCCCTATTAATCCAGAGTTACGTGTACAGTCCTTAGCTTTTATGAAGGTCTCTGGAGAAGTCTGATTACTATTAGAAGTAATCTTACAGTCTGAGAACTAGACTACTCCCTAAATGTACTTAGGAATTAGTGACATTTTCTATTTATGTGCCAATAAGAGTCTAATTGGTCTGATTTAAAAAACATGTTTATTGCAAATAAAAGGCTCAAAGGACCAATATAGCACTAGCATATGAATGTCTTCAGACCATCTCTGCTGCACTGGAATCCACCCATCCTCACAGTCTCTAATTTCCCAGTTAAGGACCTATATTTAAGAGAAGATTGAATCTTTAGACACCTTTCCTTCTTCCCTGAAAAGAGACTTTAGGTGTTTACATTAGGAGGAATGGACTACAGGTTATGCCCCTTGGAAACCAAATGCCTAAATTAGGTGGACTGAACTTCAGCCTCAAGTTTAGTCACTGAACTAGGTACTAAGATTCTGCTAGAGTGCACATCTAGCAGAGATGCCATTTTTGCCTATGCAGATCATCTCAGTGTCTGGTTTATATGAATCTCTGTTCTGTAGGGCCCCTGTAGATTAGAATTGCTCTGGATCCCTCAACACAGGAAAGACATGAGCCTGTTGGAAAGCATCCAGAGGAGGGCCACAAAAATGATCAGTGGGGTGGAACACCTCTCCTATGAGGACAGACTGAGAGAGTTGAGGTTGTTCAGCTTGGAAGGCTCTGGGAAGACTTTATTGCAGCCTTCCAGCACTTAAAGGGGGGTTGGACTGGATGACCTTTAAAGGTCCCTGCCAACCCAAACTATTCCATGATTCATGTTTATAGTCAAATACAGATATTATTCATCAAAATAGCATACCTAAAGCATTCTTAATTTTCATAACTGTTTACAAACATGAACTACATCAGGCATCTTCCACAGTACACTGAAATCCCAAGTGACAGAGAACTGATGATCTTTCAGTGAAAACTAGTTAAAATGCATGTGGTTATACACACCAAATAAATTATAGCATTACGCTATATACAGAAGCTGAATAGAAAAGAAATGGAGAATTTCTACCCATTCATGCCTAGACACATGAGGATATAGTGTTATTAATAATTATTGTGTCAGCATAATGCATCTTAAAAATAGAAATCACTCTTTCTAGTGCAATAAATTCCAGATAATATCTCAAAATTGCGAAAGGAAGGATGGAATCTGTCACTGTAGACAATATGAGCTGTATTTCCCTTACCAACACATCTCAAAATGCTTAAGATATTACCACTATATGAATCCCATGAAATGGAGAATTAAATTAATTCATTCTTGCCATGAGTAGGTGGACTTAACTGCCCATAATGCCTGTTATTTACATCAAAACACACCAAGTATGAAAAATGTGGATGTCTCTGCTGTGATCTGAAATCTTCATTTGGAAACCACTTCAGCTCTTCCCCAAGCCTCCAGCTGGTACTTTTGTAATAACAGTATTTGACATTAAGGAACAAGAAGTGAGCTGAAGAGAGATGTTAGTTCAGCCAACGTCATATCCAGGTACAAGTGAAATCTGATGCGGACAGGTGTAAAAGGAATGAGCTATGAACTGAAGCTGCATTTTTTTGGATCAGATGCAGATAGAGACCTTGACATGACTTGAGATCTGCTTCAGAAGGTCCAGTTCAGACTTTACAAAGCCTTGATTAATTTTTAGAGACAACCAATTATGTTATTAAAAAGAAAAAAGCAAGCCTGAAAACCAGTGCTGAGGATGTAATAAAGTTAGTGTATCTAGAGAAATAGTCTGTTTTTGTTTCACTGCTAGAAGTGAATATTCTTAATCTATTGTTTCCTAGAGCTGTGTGGAATCTATATTTAAATATTGATTGAAAATTTATTTGGCAATTGTAAAGGTAATATTGAAAAAGAGGGGGAAAAAAAGGAGCAGCAAAATCAAAAGAACCTCAATAACTAATTGAATATTGCCCATGAAGCTCCTGAACACGAAGAGAAATCTACAGAAGCAGAAATAGATATGGGATGAAATATATTTTTTAAAGTATCCTACTTTAGAGAGACCATTTTAAATATTGAAGGGATTGCATTATTTTTTTTCATCTCCAGAAACTATGCTAACTCAGAATGAATAGTCAAAGTGGTTGTTTTAGAAAGTATTTATAAGTCAAGTTGATGGTCTTAATTTTTTTGCAATACCCAACTTTTTTCTTTTCTGTTTTTTAATACTTTCATCTTCTCATTACTTTCATATAATATGTAAGAAAGAAACAGTTTCTTACTCTCAAACAACATAAGAGAACAATAAAGTAGAAAAAGCTGTGCTGCATAAAATCAGAAACCATCCATAACTGGGGCCCATACAGATGTCTAAGGAAGAGTGTAAGAAAGAACACAACATGCATACAGTAAGATTTCTTTGGGATTAAATTTCTGAACTGGTGATTATAACTTTGTATTGAATACCCTTTTATGAGTTTCACTTTCATGAATTTGTCCAATTACTTTCTGAATTATGTAAAATTTTGGCATTTACAACAACTGACAGGAATTAATTTCAAAGTTTAATAACACATGCCATGGAAATGTATCTCCTTTTGTTTGTTTTAAACCTGCCACCTCATAATTTCATGTAATTTCCAATAATTCTCATAATATAAGAATCAGAAAATAATTGTTTTCTATGTATTATCTCCAGGCTATTCAGTGTTCTTAAAGACCTCTTTAATGTCTTTTCCAGGCCATAGAGTCCTTGTCTATTTATTTGTTCCTCATATAAAAATTCATTCACTCATTCTGCATCTCCTGCAGTTCAGCTATATCCTTTTTGAAATTGCCTGACCAAAACAGTAATCAAGATATGGGCATGCTATGGATTGTATGATATAATGATGTTTCTTGTTCTGTCAGGCATTAATTTCCTAATAATTTATTACATTTTACTTGTTTCTTTGATAATTAGTGAACATTGAGATCATGTTTGCATAATTATTATTCATTTCACATCCAAAATCTTTTTCATAGTTCAGATTGTATCATTGTATATCTGAAATTAGGATAGGTTTTCCTCATAAAAATCATTGTATTTTAATAAATATAGAATTTAATTTGCCATTTACTTCCTTAGCCACTTGGCATCAGATGATTCTGTGTATGACTTTTTTTTCTCAATATTCATCTTTACTACCCCAAATAACTTAGTATTGTTAGAAACATTTGTTAAATCATTCACACCCTTTTAACAATCATTGATGAATAAATTAGATAGCAGATCCTAGCATTAATTCCTATAGGATTCTAATGGTTTCAGACATTTACACCTATCAACCACTTATTTCTACTTTTTAATTCTACTCTTTTAAATGTTTGTTTATGTTTTTGATGAACCTCCCTTTTATCCCATGTTAACTCAAGTTTTCTTCAGAGCTTTTGGTAAAAGCTTTGTCAAAAGATTTTTAAAGGCTGCAATATCTTGTAGCAACTTGATGACTCTTGTTCTCATGCACAATGACTCCTTTAAAGAATTCTAGCGGATTTGTGAGATGTGACTCCTTTCTTCAAAAGCCAATGGTTGGTTCTTGCCCAGCATATCGCATGTTGTTGTGATGGTGTGTGTGTATCTATGCACTGTTTGTTGTCTATTAAACTTTCTAACATTTTTTTCCAGTATAGAAAACAGATTTCTTACTTGTAGGTTTAGGGGATTTAGTTTAGAATATTTATTTTTTAAATTACCTTTATGTTTGTCACCCTCTGTTCCTCCTCTGCTGAAGAAGGAAATTTAAAATAATTTTAACAGATAGCACACACACCACAGTTAAACTGGTCAGCTATTTCATACTTCGAAGAATACCGTCTGGGTTTATCAAATTGTTACTATTAATTTCACTAGTTTATTCTAGAATCTTTTCTAATGACACTTCAGTTTGAGGCAGATCCTCCAGTGAGTTGCTCACAAACAAGGCTTCTGACCTGGGTAACTCCTTTAAGTCCTTCATTGTGAATATAGTTGCAAGGAAGTGATTTACGTTTTCTGCTAGAGCCTTTTCTTCTTTAGCATTCCTTTGCACTTTGATGACCTATTGATTCTACATATTGTCTGGCAGGTTTCCTCTTTTTGATCTGTTTGAAAAGGATTTAATGTTAGTTTTTATGCCTTCCACAAATTTTTCATCAAAATCTATTATGAACTGCTGTATTGTATTTTTACATTTAACTCACCAGTGTTTGCATCCTTTTGTGTTTGGTTTTGTTGGTTTTTTTTCAATGGAACATGACTTCAATATTTTGAAGGATGTCTTCTTACATTTAATAGCTTCCTTTATCTTGCTCCTTACTGCTGCTTATTGCAAACATATAACGCTTTTACTTAAAAATAAGATAACTTTGGCTCTGTGGAGGAGTTTTTTTTAGTTTTCTGTCATCGTAGTTGTGTTAATGACTATACATTTGGTCTCAGCCTTTACTGAGCTGTCTTTAAATAATCACCTTGCTATTTCTTAGCACTGTGTCATTTTAGCTACCCCTTTGAATATCTTAACCTTCTGTTAGATTCTCACTTGAAACAAATGAACAACCATGAAAGGATAGAACTAAAAAGAGGCTTGGGATCCTAATGCAATGTGATGTGGCTTATTTTTAAGAGCTAGTTGTGTGAAAGAATTCAAAATTAGGCATCTGTACTCTTTGTACAGTCTTTTCCTATAATCTTGTTGTAGTCTTCCTATAAGAAATGCATCCAGAAAGAGCAGCTCATTGAACAGGGAGTTAACTAAATACTCTGGGGTTCACCGAGGTCAAAACTATACCATAAAGTACATCTCCCTCTTCATTTGAGACCGTTTAGCCTAGACAAGAGAAGGCTCAGACAGGATCTTATCAATGTATATAAATACCTGAAGGGAGAGCGCAAATGAGATGAAGCCAGGCTCTTTTCAGTGGTACCCAGTGATATGACAAGAGTCAATAGGCGAAAATAGGAGAGGCCGTCTGAACATCAGGAAAGACTTTCTACTGTGAGGGTGACCAAGCACTGGCATAGGTTGTCAGAGTGAAGTCTCCCTCTCCTTAAAGATACTCAAAACCCGTTTGGACAGGGTCCTGGGCAGCTGTCTCTAGGTGGCTGTGGTTGAGCAAGGGGATTGGATCAGATGACCTCCAGAGGTCCCTTCCAATCTCAAACATTCTGTGATTTTGTGATCTCAGGCATCATGTAAAGTTATGGAGAAACATTTTCCTCCACTCAGAATCCAAAACACTCTCTGAAAGTGAAAAAAAGCCCTAAGAATGAAGCCAATGAAGAGGTATAGCACATCTGCCCTAGGGCATCCATCCACATCTTGAGCAGATGCAAAACCAGTCTAAATGACACCATTTATGTGATGGTGCAGCAGTACTCTCCCTACCAACCTCTGCCATGAGATGTAGGTTGGGCAGAGGCACTGGTGGTAGTCTGTCTGATGGAAAATGTTTGCCATTTCTTTCAGGAATTAAAAAGCCCATGTCATCATCTCCAGGCACAAATTCTAATAAAGAACTTTAGTGAGCTGCTCCTAAAGAAGGGGTGGAGGTTATCAGGTGGTGTTGTTCTTAAGGTAAAAGTAAAGTGGGGGCTGTGTTTCTGTCCCTTCACACCAGGAGAAAAAAATAAATCTGCCATTCCTTTCTCTTGGATGAGCCTTCTAATTACTGTATAATTAAATAAATGAGAAGTTGTGGCACAAACTTGTTTCAGTAGGAAGTAGGTGTTATCACCACCATCTACTGTGGTGACAAACTGCTGAGATATACTACAGAGAATCCTTCCAGAGCAGCCCTCTGGGAAGACAAGCAAATGAGTTCTGTCTAGCAAAGCTTGATTGGTTTTAACCACTCTACTGAGGAAAAATTATAAAAAAGGAGGTTCAGACATGAGTGGAAAAAATAGTAAGGTTGCCTGGGGAACTTTAATGTTTTATTCTGAGGTTTTCATAAAGTTTACTTTGTTTCAGATGAAGTTGCTCTAAGAAATAGTCAGTCGTTTTTCTCTGGACACTATATAGCTGGTTTTGTCAGCTGAATAATAGAAAAATACATAAATTTCTAAACAGTCTATATCTTTAAATCAAAACAACGCTTTCATCCAATACTTTTAAAAAAGATGTTGTTTACCGCTATTTATTATTGAGTAAAAATATCTCTCAAATTTTGATTCTGATTATGTAATTTTCAATGCTTAAATGTTCCCTTTTCAGTATTAACCTATGTGCTTAACATTAAAATAATATTCTATATAGTTTGTTTTTTTGCATCAATCATTTTTTCCTCTTTGTTACCAAAAGATTTTTCACAAAACTGTCAGGGTTTTCATCAGTATATAAGTTTAATCACATCCTTTAACCAGAAAAAATTCAGTTAAATTTTCAAAAATCCATAAAAATTAAGAAGTTTTTATCTCCAGTTTAATCATCAAGGTTCTTAGGACACCATTTCATCACAGGAACTATTTAAAAACTTTAGACATAAAAAGGTACATATCTATAAAATAATTGAATGGTCTTTTTTCTCAAAGAAGAGGTCAAATTACTATAAAATATACAATAAATCTGTCTGCAATTTTGTAACTTTTTTTCTCTTCTGTCAAAGAAACTTGTTGATATCAATGTGTAATAAACTCTAAAAATATCTGATAACAAGTTATTCTTAGCTCCTGAAAAAAAACACCTCACGTTTTAATGTCACAGTAATAATTTGAAGTAAACAGTAAGCTTAGAATGAGTTACGAGCATTTACAGATGGTAAATCTGCAAAATTCATCTATATGGAGTAATTCCACTGAAATCTCGATATGCGGAGGACAGAAGGCTATGTGTTTAATTTACTCCAGATGTAGCCAGTTAAAAGTAAACAGAGTTGAGAGCTCCTGAGCTACACATTAAGCCTGGAAATGAAGCAACAGAAGCAACTGTGTAAATGGTGTATGTGGTGTCTGCTACCTATTTTCAACCAGTCTCTTTTGAGCAGTTAGTACTTTGGCTAAATTCCAAGTAAATATCTGTTATTTCTTAGCATTTTTTCTATAACCTGTAAAGGAAGATAAAACTTCAATGGATACTGCTAGGCCAGAGCAGGAGCATGACTTTATTTTCTCTTTACAAGTTCAGCCAATGTTTTCACAACAACACTTGCAAATGGCTGTACTTCAAAGCAGCACAGCTCATTCTGCAGCTACCTCTTCCTGCTCCTATCACTAGCACTGTGAAGGCCACCCAGCTATTTTCACATGTTTCACATTTTTCTAAATGTTTGTTTTTAACACCTATGTCTGTGGTGAATTAAGCCCCAGTTGTAGCTGTTTAAATAAACACTTAGGTCACAGTATGGTACCTACACACTGAGGAATGGTGAGATAGGCTTCGGAGACATGAGTAAGCATTCTAATCCAACATGTAGAAAACACGCGCAAGCTTGTGTGTCTGGAAATCCACACCTTGGTTATAGATTTTAAATGTAGTGGTTCAAAATAGGTCTAAAGTGGACCTCACAGTCTGCAATTGCCAAATTATCTTATAATATAACCTAAGTATTTTCTCAGAAACCAGATTTCTTCCCATATTTCTGTTAGTGTCCCCAAGAACTATGCCTTTTTCAGATTGGATTTTGCTTTATCTGGTTTCCTAAAAGAAAGAGCAAACAATGTCAAAGTCCTGATGAAGCAAATTAATTCATTATACACTTAACTGCTTGACTTCACAAGCATCAACACAGAGAAGTCAGGCTTTCATTGAACTAGGTCATATATATGTAGAATTTATAACAATCAACTTTATATCTTTCCAGGATTTCAACTGTGGTTAATATGTTGATGGAATAGGCACAATAAGAGTAGGATACATCTCACTCGCCTTCAGCATCTGTTATAAACTAGGTACTAATTTCTTTTGTAGACAATGCAGATGGCACCTACAGGCGCGCATATCTCAGACACCTATTTTTGGGTGGTTTGCGTTGTCTACTGACACAGGCTTATTTCTGTTCATTAACAGAGGGAATCCATCTGCTTGTCTTAGATCAAACACCTAAGAGTCAGCTGGGCAACGTTAGATGCGTATCTCCCTGAACATGCAGTACCCACTTTATAGGCTTATAGGAGTATTATTTGCAAAAACTCCCACAGCTATGAATGTGTTAAGTGATACTGATGTCTCAGTTACTCTGCTTATCTCATTAGCAGAACCTTTTTTTTCCTAAATCTGTCTCTTTGGAAGTATTTTACTATTGAAAGTTGTAAGAGTATCATGCAAGTTGGACAGAAGCACAGAAGTGCAAATAAATGTTGCATTGGTGGTGACTTCTTATTAGGGCAACTCTCTCCTGTCCTGCTGCTTTTCCTTTTGCTCTCTTCCGTCTCCTTGATTTTTAATATTGCTGGAGGGTGCCACTTGATGCATTTGGTAATAACTATGGCCAAACTGAGTTCATCATGGTAGAATTATCATTATTAATGATAATACAGGTTTAATCCAATTCATACTCCAGTCTGACATGAGGTTTGTCCTTCATTGGCACAATAACAGAGGAATGGATGCTATATTCATGCTTGTAAAATACACTATTTTGCTCTGTGCCGTAGGGACAGTTTTCTTCCATGTATGTTTTTAAAGTTATTCTTATCCAGCTTTAATACTTAATATAATTTCATTTATTCAACTTTCATACATACTTTGAAAAGTATTGAAAAAATTGAAAAGTATGATTGAAAAGGAAAAAAAAAAACCTTTTCAATTTCAAATATCAACTTTATTTTAATGATATTTTAACCTGGTTTTTTAGCCTAAAATTTTTAATATAAAGGTTAAGGTTTCTCCCTTCTTTATTTTCCCACTTTACCAATGAACAAGGAGAAAGGTTAAAATGGGAGAAAGCTAGAGAAGGAACAACTACTCTTAAAACTCTGATAAAAATTAAGTCAATAAAATATGTATTTTCCCCATTTTCTATATTATGCTACTATATTCTGAATGAGAAAAATTAGGAAACAGTTGCAAAGCAAGGAAAAGCAGGAGAGAATATAAAATCATTTTTTCCCAATGAAGGCAGAACAAGGACACAAATCAAAATGTCATAAACAAGAAAATTTTAATTGAATCTGTGTGTATTAACAAAGAATATTTTCAAAGAAATTTGGACAAATTGCAATGTAATATAATTGTATGTAATATAAGTGCAATTAGTAAAGGCAAAACATTCACTAGCAATTTAGAGGCAGACATAAGGTGTGGAATCCAGGAATAAACTCTTTAGGATCCTACAATTATTTCAGTTAATTCTTTATTTGATGTTCTGGAATTACTATTACATAAAGCTCTGACACAATTTTTGGTTTTAATCATACTCAAAGAGGAAGAACTGCAGAAGACTTTTTGTGAAACTTTAAAGCTGAACTACTCAAAGTAGATATCATATGCCTGATAAAATAGATGTACTCTTTTTTTTTTGTCCTTGTCAAGAGATAAAATATTTTATCATCAATATGGAAATTTCCAAGAGTATTTTTTCCTTAGAAAGTGTAATAGAAATTTAACATGATAGTGATTCTTTTTTTTTACTGTTGCTGCTTTGAAGTCACTGGCATGTAATCGTATGCTTCAAGTTAAGCTCATGATAACCTGCAGCTCTATGATAACGGCCTTTTAAAATTTATAATCTTATTAATGATAATATATATGAGCCACATATGCAGAATGTTCAGCTCCACTCAGGTTCTGCTGAACAGAAATCTGAATGAAGTTAGACTGCTGTTTTCTGGAGTAGTCTCTCACCTTGCATATCTTGTCTAGCAATCTGCACTAAAATGATAGCGGTCCCATGGTTCTAGACAACAAACTTTACTTTTCATATAGAAGGAATGAACACAGATTGAAAGTTTGGAAATATGACTATACTAAGTGTTAGGATGGGCCTTCTGCTAAGAAAGATTAATGAGGCCACTTGTGATAACTTATTGCAGTATAGTAGGTATCACGAGGTATGTGTATTACAGATCCCAGCTTTGTACATAGAATAGAAAAAAAAACATGACTTGATGCTGATTTAAAAAATATAAAACTGACAGATGCTGAGGATTACAGTGATTAAATGATGTTTATTATTTTTGAAAATACTTCAATAAGAGTGTTATGAAAACGATATAATTCAGTACACATTATGCAGATAACTTAAAATACTACATAGTTGAACATTTGATTTTATGTAAGAAAATGGATTGGCTGCTTCTGGCAATGTTAATGTAATTACCACTGTCTTAATTTGTAACATGAAGATCTGCAAGGCTGTGTCCCGTTGATAGTTGCCATGTTGTTTTACCACTGTAATTGTAATTATAGCTTTGGAAAACTGTATGTTTGGGGACAGTACAGTGACAGCAGAATCTTATCAAAATGCTGGTTGCTTAGCTACAACTACATGGAACAAACTACTAGCAGAACTGTAAAAACATTTGTTTTTGAAGGAGTATATTTAAATTACATAACAACTGTGTTGTGACTGTTACTGCAGTTTTTTCTACAATAACTAACAGGATGTCAAGAGAAGTATTACAAAACTCAACTGGAGTTGTAAAGAGTCACTGCTGGGGAAAACAGACCTCCAGGAGGTCTTTGTCCCTAACCTGTGGTTACTGGAATTTCTCTTTTCCAGAGAGTGAGAAAGTTTGCAGATAATGTAAGCTTTTTTCAGATTAGAAAATGTCAAAAATGTTATCAGTTCACATGAAGAGATTTTTTTTAATGTTTTTTGAAATTGAAAAACCTAAAAGTGATGTTAAAATCACTTTCAAAATTAGGTGATCTTGTATTTGAAAATGTCCTCTGTTTTCAGTTTTTAATATTAATAAAAAAATTACCTTAGATATTTTTTGATTAACTAAACCTTATCAGCTGATGGAAAGATATTTTCCTCTCTTGTATGACTTTCCTAGAATTCAAAATTTTACATGGCAAACTGAACTGTAATTTTAAGATTGAAATTGGGTACAAATAATATATTTTTCATTACAGATCAACGCACAAATCTGAAACAAGTGTCACTGATGGTTGAATTAGAGAGTCTGTAAGTTCTGATCCACAGCCTTCTCCCTGGGAGTACCTTTATATTCCACACTTATTTTAGCAAAAGGCCAAGAAGTATTGAATTAATGCAAGAAGTTTGAATTGATGCTTACAGCCTCCCTATTCTTTTAGCATAAAGAATATGCAAATGTTTGATTAATCAGGCTGTGCTGTTTCTGTTGTCAAAGATTTGTTCAATATCCAGTTTCAAATTTTAGTTTTAATGATCTCTTCCTTGTAATATTATTATTAAACTATAATGAAAATTAAACTGAGACAAGAAAATAATTTAAATGAGGCCAATTAATAATTAAAACTTTCAGTCTGCCATTATAAAGCTTTATAGAGATTGCTTATAACTTGAACACGGGCAGTTCGTTCCTTCTTATGTATTGTTTTGTGTAAATTTCTTTCATCAGACCAATTCCACTGTATGAAAACAAATTAATATGTTGGTGTCTTATTAAACTATTAGACTGAAATTTTACAGCTGTACACCAGTGAAAATTTAGGAAATGAAGATACAGGAGTATTCAAACATTTGTCCATGCAATAACACTCCCATAATCATGTAATTGTTTCTCTCTAGTCATTTAATTTTAAACACCTTTTGTGGGCCAGTTCTGCGAAACGTTTCTTCTCCTCTCATCTGCAAAGCTCCAAATATGATCTGTCCCACCTCTTCTGCTCCATTAAGTGTACAAGATAGCCTAATATTAGGAAGAGAATTTCCAGTATTCTGATGTTTCCCTTTTGGTAATGTTTATAGCATTTACGTTTCTGAGTGGAGGATGACACTGTGTTCATTGGAAGGATCATGCGCATTTTTCTGCTTTAATTCAGCAGATTTAGTTTTTAAGTTCATATCATCAGAAACTTTTCTCTGGGCCCAAAAGCTTCAATATAAATAATATTTTACTTATATCTTACCTTACCATATTGTAGTAATAAGGATGCCTCACAATGACAAATGTTTCAGTGCTAGGCAGCAGGCTTGAATTTTTTCCATATTTTGAATAGCATAATCCCAATAAAAAATAATAAAACAAACAAACAAACAAAAAAACAAACACAGGAAAAAAAGTAGGCAATGATAAATTTTTGCCACTACTTCCCACATGGATGTACCTAGCAAATCTTCATTCTCTTAAATGTAAATTCTGGCAGTGCTCTTCATTATCGATGAAAGTTTATATACCTTTGGTTGTGCAAACAGAAACATTACGGAAACCACTCTGATGTGCAGACCTTTGTGGTAGAAAGAATAGCTGAACAAAGCTGATAACAGGAGTACTGTTCTTTCCATTTACAGTTTGACAGTTGTCCATCAGACAGCTTCTTACCATCGATTGGTAAAAAGCCCAGGTTGTTAAGAAGCCTATTTAACTTCTTCCATGCTGCCAAATGATAGAATTCTTCACAGTCTGAGCTTAACAATGACATTGATCAAAATGTTAATATACGTAGATTTATCAGGACATGATGGTTATGGTGATAAGGCCTCATGATTGGAACTTCCAGAGTAAATGTACTGAAATGATAAATACATATTTCCCAGTCCAAGAAAATGGATTCAGCCTTGCAGTTAATGTTTCATACAGCCCAACTTCATTAAGCACAACTCAGCTAACGACATCATGAATTTGTTTCATTTTATCAAATTGCATTAATTAGGGAAATGCATCAAAAACTAATTGTGAATAAATTTGCTTTTCCCTGGAATAACTAAAAAAAGGGGTAATTGGATTAATTTTTCCCTTCCCCTCCTATTAACTTGGAGCATGATGATTCTTTTTCAACTTTATGGCATGAACTACTTTGCGTTTAACATGATTCTCATTAACCAATTTAATTGTAGGGGTTTTAAGTGGGAACACTCACAGGTTCGACCAATGCCAGCTCATTCCTCTCCAACCACATTAAATGCCATCTCTCTTACCATTATTCTTTATTATGTTAAAAGAAGCAATCAACAAGGTCTTGCCATGGTTCCTTAAATTATTCACGCCTGCTCCATTGTATCAAACTACAGTGTTTACTGCAAAATTGTTGTCCTCTGAGTTCTGATTGTGATAATGGGGCTCTGCAGGATAGGTATGATTCATAGTGATGTCTCTGAGCTCTCAAAAACATTGTTGTGCTGCATTTAATTATAGGAAGAGATTCTATAAACAGTTGAAAATCACATAATTTGCATGTAATTATGGGTATTATGTAGATTGGAAAGGGATAGGTGGCTTTAATTATGCAGAAAGAATAGGTCTTTCTAGTTTTAACCTTCTGTTGTCCAAGATTCCTCGACATTATATGTTTAAGTTAAAAATCAGCTTTGAAATCATGCTGAGAAACAGCTACTATTGTACTATTCTGTGTCAAAGAAGATCTCTCTTTTTAGGGGAATGGCTGCCAGTGGATTAGTGGTAAAGATACTACACTGAAGATACAAACAAATGAATACTGCATAATAATCCCTACTATTAAGTGATCGCTTTAATCAAAAACAAACTACTGGTAACTTTTTCTAATATCAAAGTTTTCAAGAACTATTGTTCTTTACCTAGCTGAAATGTTGGTGCGTATCTGCATTGGAAAACAAAGCTTTTCAGCAGTGTGTTGTTCAGGTGAGCTTCCAAATAGGCATATAAATCTGTCTACAGCATGGGCGTGAACACATCTGACCCAGGGCTGACAACGATAACCAGAACCAGCAGCAGCGGGTGCTGGTGCAGAGCTCCCTGAGCTGACTGGATGTGAACCAGCCTGGGTCTGACTGCAGGCTAAGCCACGTTTGTGCAGCGGTGCGTTCAAGCTAATAAAGATAGCTGGGAAGCAGAGCTTGTTAGGTCAGCCATAGAGCTGATCCGCACCATGTGGATTTACTGAGTTGCATCTCTGCTAGCTCAGGGATCTGTACACCATACTCCATGCATGGCAGAGACAGGCTGATAAATAACCTATTCCGTCTGGAGACAGTGAACATGTAGAATTAACTTGGCTTTGTAATTTCCTCAGCTGATGGGAGCAAACACACCCCCCAGTGATCTGGGAGAAAGCCTGCCCCATGGTAAATGTGAAAGGGTGACTTACAGCCAAAAAGAATCTACAGTGACAGTCTTCTGCAAATTTCTGTTGTTTCTGGAGGACTAGATAAGTCATAGATTAAACATTTGCTGCAAGGAAGCTTTATATATAACCAGGAAAGTGCTTGTATGCCTAAGAAGCTTTTATAGCGACATAATGATACTACTACCGTTTAGCTGAATGGAAGCTCCTATTTTCTGAAAAAAAGTGAATTTTCATTCTAGTCTAGGAAGTTTTACAAGTATAGATATACTGATTTAGATTCACATATTTGCTAATGTTTACAAGACCTAAAGATCAGAGCTTTCCCTTTCTTACAATGCTGAGATCAGGAACATTTGAATTCCTGGGAAAAATTTTCAGAAACAGTAAATTTCCTTCAGCATCTCAAGAACTCCTTTAAAATACACATCACTGCTTTAAAGTAGAAATAGGAGAGCTAAGTTTTAGGACATGACTATGGATGCATATATTGCTAGGGATTTTTCTTTAATGTTATTTGTATTTATATGGTTTTAATATAAATTATACTAATTCCCACAACCACTGTAATATTTGTAAAAGGTATATTTTCTGAAAGTTTCTGACTCTTTGTCCAAAACAGACAATATGTAACCCAACATCAACTTGTCCATCAGCCCGAGATTAACCATAGGCTAGTACCTCCTGTTTGTTTTAGCAAATGTACTAATTTGTGGTTGAAATAGAGCATATTTTCTAAATAGTCATTATATTTATTGCATCTTCAGACAATTTGTTTCAGTATTAATGATCCTTACTGTAAAAAGTTGCATCTTATTTCCATTTTTACTTCATATGACTTCTGTGAAATTTAATTAAACAAATATGTATGAAAGTAGCAGCAATCATTTCTAGTCCTAGAGAGAACTACAGTAACAATCATAGAATCATTAAGGTTGGAAAAGACCTCTAAGATCAAGTCCAACCGTCAACCCAACATCACCATGCCCACTAAACCATGTCCCGAAGTGTCATGTCTACACGTTTTTTGAACACCTCCAGCGATGGTGACTCCACCACTTCCCTGGGCAGCCTGTTCCAATATTTGACCACTCAGTAACAAAATTTTTCTTAATGTCCAATCAAGAAAAATTTGGCATAACTCTGTGGTCCAATTATCACTATGTTTTAATCAACTATGAATTTTTCATGAGGGTGAGGGCCACATGGGTTCTCAGCTTCCAAACTGAGAAGTAGTAGAAAGAATGCTTCGGAAAGCATGCAAATATTTGAAAAAGTATTCTGGAAATACCAGGGAGGAGGACAAGCTGGATTACAGAATAGTTAAAAAGATCAAAAAAACCTGGTTAGAAAAAAGCACAACCACTAAAATAGAAAACAAATGGAACAGAAAAAATAAAATATGTGAGGTCCTAAACCTTCATAAATCAGAATATTTTGTTGTTGTTGCGTCAAGTACCTCAGAGCTAGTTTTTTTACCATGATGCAGATACCTCTGTCAAATCCTTCTATGAAATATTATGAGATCATCTGAGAAGATCCATTATCCCTGAGATTATACCAGGTGATATCAGTTGTAATTCCTATATTTCTTCATGTTAGAAATGTATATGGCTATACTGAGAATTGTGTGATACAGGGTTGTGTGATAATAAGGTTGTATGTTAAGTTATGCAATTAATTATGCACTTAGCCCTGCAAAGCAGTACTGTCATTGTCCACTGACTTTGCTTGAATTCTTGAACAACAATGCACAAGATACAATGAAAAACTGTTTAACATTTTTCTAGATGTCACCATATTTGAGCAAAAAAAATTTATAAAATGTTCATCCTGACGTTTAAAACCACACAGTGCTGAACGAAACTTTTCTGAACAGCATCTCATGAAAGAGCACTCTCATCTCAGAGTGGCCCTCACTCTCATGAAAAATGATGCTTCCAGAAGCGTTGATTCACTTTTTTTTCAAGTTACAGTTTATCTAGTTGTCATAGGATAAACGTAAAATGACCCCCCAAAAAAAGAGATAGAGAATATATCCCTTAAATGTTCAGGTATTCTGTTACTTGTATGAATACAGACAACTAGATTAATAAGGGAATGGTAGAGAGAAGGATGGGAAAAGATTTTCCTGATAGTTTAAAGCCAGAACCCTACATCAGGTGCCATCTAGCCCGGAACTCAGTCTTTTGTCAAATAGATTTCTAGTAGTAAAATGCTCCATGATCCTGAAATGTCATTGCTGAGCTGTGCCACCAAAGTCCAGGCAGCCTTCAACCAAAACAACATCTGTCTCATACAGCCTTCCACACAACTGAGAACAGTTTTACCAATCTTTTGATAAAACCCTTGGCATTTTCTTTCTTGTCTAGTCCCCATCCACAGCTGCACACTGTCACTGTAGTCAAAAATAAAATGAGTGGTAAGAACTGATGTTAAATCTGTCTCTCTGTTCTTGAGAGAACTAATTTCTTGAACTTAGTCCTTTGTTTGCTAGAAAAGTTTTACTGTCAGAATATTCAATAAACTGGGACAAACTGTACTCATCCTTATGTTGGAGGCATTCCTTTTTTGTGTAAGTGACTAGAAACTGCAGAAGACAGTCAAATTCAGTGGATTCATCCCAAGTGAGTTAATGTTACCTTATCCCATGCCTGGTGATAACCACGCGGTCTTTTTATTGCTTATTGGTCATAGAGCATCTTCAGGACTCTAAAAGCCACCCCTCACCAAAAGGACAGTCATTATATCACTCTCCTATGAGACATGAAAACATCCATTTTCAGATGAAACCAGGCAAAGGAAGAAGTCAAGTCTTTCACATTCTCGGTGAACGATCTGATCCTGGGGGTAAATGATGTTTCCGTGGGGCTAAGGGAGATGAATAACTTCTATCTTCCCCTTGTCTGCAGCTTGTATGAGAAAAGACTGACCTCATCAGACACATACCACTATGGCCCCTGGCTATGAGTACCATGTAGGTGTCTTGCTGCCTAGAGCACTTCAATGCCCTTCACTTCTCTCTTTGTGACATTTTGAATTGTCTACATTACAGAAAGCTCTGCCAGGTTTGCTAAGGTTGTGAACCCCACCTGTGTCTTATTTAGGTAATGTTGGTTGCCATCTCAGAGTTGGTTGTTGTCCAACAGAAATGCTTGATAATACAAGTCCACAACTCTTCACAAATATATCCTGGAAAGTTTTTTAATGTCCATATGTCTAAGTGAAGTATCACAGTTAAGATAATGTTCACAACAGGATTATTGCTGGCTGTTCCAGCTAGTACAGAATTTAACTTTTGTTGTACCCCCCAATAATGGATAAGTTTCCTAAAATCCCAATGAGATGTGGATGCAAATCATAATAGCCAAACACTTCAAATGAAGAGCCTGAAACTTGCCTGTAAAGTAGTTCTCAAAATGTAGTGAAACCCAAACTACCCTGAAAGATTTTTCTACTATTTTCCATATGTAGTAGTGACTACCTCTACTAGATAGTATGTCCATTTTAAGGAACAGGGGTTATATTTTAAGAAACTGATCTATGAGCACACTAAAAGCTTATTACCTTCATTAGGATATGCACAGCAATGGCAGCACCTGAGCCTCACATATTGTTTTCAGCATCTCATGTGCCCTCCCACCATCCTTCACCCATGGCCAAAACCATCATAAAGGCAGGCAAATGGATGATGTGAAGAAAGAAGTGGCTATCTCCAAAACACTTCAAAATATGTAAGCTGAGGAAGAAGGGAAAATGAAATACTGTCTTAACTAGTACTAGCTGAGATCACTTCTTTTTTGGTCTGGGAGCCTCTCCTAGGGCCTGTGCTCAGCTTACTCATCTATCTGAGCATTTCAGACAGTATCACACATGTAATTAAAAGTTAATTAAAAGCACCAAAATCCTTAAATGAAAGTAGGTAGAGCTTAATCTGTAGTCATGATTTGTATTCAAAACCCAAATGATTCAGTTGTGAACCAGAAACAAATTTACCTCAACATATATTACGGTCTTTATTCACAGACATGAAAGTTAAAAAACACCTTCTTCATAGTAAACAGTCATGTGTTTGAACTCATGTTCATTGCTGTCTCACTGTTTAATCCCAGTACTAAATACAAGGTAGTGTTTTATTACCCAGTCTGGGAACCCTCCATTACCCCAGCTGTTGCAGTGCTTCTCTTTTGTATGTGGAAGAGCCTCTCCATCATGTAAAAAGTCTGGAGAGGTTCACTGTGTAAAACATGGGAGTGCTTGTCACCTGCAGGATCAGATTCAAGGTCTAGTCTCTCAGATGACAGCAACAACAGTTAAGTTTTAAGTAGCTTTCAGTAAACAATGATACTGGACTGGATTATTTCACCAAGAATGCCTAAAAATTTTTAGTAACATCAGTGGGCTGGTCCAGTGTAGCTAGTCTGGTTCTGCCTCTCGTTTTTGTCAGGAATGAGAATTTAAGCTCTAATAGCCAGTAGTCACCCAGCTCATAAATGTGTATTATAGGGGAAGAAAATTATAGATTAAAAGTGTCTAAGTGGCAAATTAAAAAGGGAGACCAGCTTCCATGCCAGTGGTATCATAGTTTTATGACCCGCTGTGCAACAAATACAGATTAATTATTCTGTGTATTTCTACAATAGATGACCTATCACTTTCAAGAAGACCAAAATGTTGATCTCTTACCTCTCTGCCATTTTTTATGATCAAATTTGAACCCATCTTTTTTGGAACTGAAATGATATTTCACTTCCAGCTCCTCTCCACTCCTCTCCAGCTCCACTGCCCTGTTACTGCCACTACATACATTTTCCAAGTTCTGTAGTGAAAGTCCCAAATGTCTCTTAAACAAGCTTTTTAAATTGGTTGCAAGTTTAATAAATTCAAAGATGTTCCATTTATTTCCATTCAAAGATGTTCCATTTATTTCAGAAAAAAACCCCACCAAAACACCTAAACCAGGGATTGTTTTTTAAAAAAAAGGGCTCAAATGGCACATTCCTCATCTTTTTTATACACAGAAAATGAGACTAAAGCTAAATTTTTAGGTAATTATGACTGTTTAACTCTGCAGTTCTGTGAATCCTCCATTTCCACCTTTTTTTCACAGTGTTTCTTGTCACCCAAACAAAAGCATGACAAAATTCCCTGATAGCATATATGGAGACTTATCATCAGGAGGATTAAATCCCTGATGCTTTTTGAGAGGAGTCTACTTAAGATCTTGACAAGTATGATCATTCCCATGACACAGAGACGTCTGAAACCCTTGGTTGAATGCTTTTTTGTCTTTGGAAAGAAATGGGGTAATGTATTCAGAGAAAATTCAGAGAAAATGAAATATGTTCTCTTCTATTAGTAGCTCAAGAGGATGATTAACAACAACCATTAAATAAGTTAAACATTTTTAAATCACAGGACTGGATCATTGAATAGAATTGACTGTGAACTACTGATCTTGAATCAGAGTTACTAACTGGCCTCATTCATTTGAAATGACACAGAAAAAGAGACAGCTGGGTGTATTAGTCAATCACAGAATGTCTATGAGCCAGTGATCCAGTGTGTCTTGAGCAGAAGGGGAAGTATAATCTTCAGCTGATGTATTTTCAGTTAAAATAGGAAAAATACAATACAGTACACACATTGATAAATACTCAGTATAGCTTGGTCAAAGTGGAACAGGTGGAGACAAAAGCTAATACTATGGTCAGCGGAATTGGGGATTTATCTTGACTAGGCAATCAAGTGGTACCTTGCTGAGTCTGGCAAAAGAAAAGATGAAGGATGTCACTGTGGTATTTAAAACAGTATAAATACTTCAGAGGAGAAGAGTAGAGTAGGGTAAATACTTCAAGAAGGAGTTTGGACATTGATGATAAATTATAATGTTGGCCTAAAAGTAGACACACACAAGCTGGCTATGGGGAAAATTTGGCACAAATCTCTAATAAAAATAATGAGAGCAAAGAACAAAATTGGTTTTAAGCTGGTGATCAGTATGTGTACAGAAGCACTGCATAGTTTGATTGCCTGTGACAGCTGGAAGTGGCCAAGGGTATTCCTTCCAGTCCTCTACTATTTACTTGTTCAAAGTATTAGAAGAATTGGTAATTTTTTGTTGCACCAAAATTAAGTTTGCACTAAAGTTAAATGTAAAGTTGGAAAGCACTGATAGGCTAGACTGACTTTCATCTCAGGCACCAATTAGAGAATAATATGGGATAAAACCAGTAAAGATAGTAGCATAATTAATGATGATTAGTATAGCTTTATAATAAACACCTCATCAAAAAAATGGTGTCTTTTTGATGAGATTACGTTTGGCTTAGGGTAGTAACTAGGACTTTATAATACAGCTAGAGATAGAACACAACTATATTTGTCTTAAGATGCCATAACAAACTACTATAAATATGGCACTGTACAAAATTCACAAAACCCATATATAATATATTAAAAACTAATTAGTTGAGTGCTTATAGTTCACTGTAAGTACTTACAGAGTGCTTATAGTTTACAGACTCTCCTGCTATGTGCATCCATTGGGGACTGATGTTCAGTGTCTTTATCAATGTTCTAGAAGAAAATATAAAAGCTATACAGATAAATTTGTGGGTGACATGAACATTGGTAGAGCAGTAAATAATAGTAAAGGCAAGTTAGTAATAAAGATCACTATGCATCATTTGATAAAGAGATGGTAAGGTTAATTTGAACATATACAAGGTCATACAACAAGAAAAAGGGAATGTATATCATATTTATGGAATGGGGTATAGTTATGCAGAAAGCATTGGCTTGGAAAAGGCCTTAGAGTAAAACTTAATGAAAATGGATTTGTAAGTTTGTTTATTTTTTATATAGCTGAACTATATATTGATATAAAATTAATTAATTTTAAATATTTTCATTGTTGATTCGATCCTAAGGTTCAAATAAAAGGGATTTTTAATTTATTAGAATGTCTGGTTTTCAAGCAAATAAAAACCATTAAACATGTCAGAGGAAAAATTAGAATGAAACATTAAAGGTCCCAAACTATTCTATGAATATATGATTCCATGATTATTTTTAAATTAAAAAATAAAAATGTTTTAAATTTTGCAAATTTGAAACTCCAGAGGCTAAAGTTTAGACATTATGCTGAACTGCTGCTTTGAGTTGCTCTGGACACATTAACACTGTAGACATACTCATGCTTGAAACATTGCTGCAGGATCTTTCAGCAGCATCATTAAATCTCTTTAAAATTCAAGTTATGCCCCATTGCCCTGGTTTTGGCTGGGATAGAGTTAATTTTCTTCAGAGTAGCTAGTACAGTGCTATGTTACTGATTTGGGATGAAAATAATGTTGATAACATACTGATGTTTTGAGTTGTTGCTAAGCAGTCAAGGACAGTCCAGCTTCTCGTGCTGGGCTGCCAGCGAGCAGGCTGGGGGTGCACGGGGAGCTGGGAGGGGACACAGCCGGGACAGCTGACCCAGGCTGGCCACAGGGGTATTCCACACCATACAATGTCACGCTTAGTATATAAAGCTTGGAGAAGAAGAAGGAAGGCTGGACATTCAGAGTGATGGCATTTATCTTCCCAAGTGACTTTTATGTGTGACGGAGCCCTGCTTTCCTGGAGATGGCTGAACACCTGCCTGCCCATGGGAAGTGGTGAATGAATTCCTTGTCTTGCTTCGCTTGCATGCACGGCTTTTGCTTTACCTATTGAACTGTCTTTATCTCAATCCATGAGTTTTCTCACTTTTACCCTTCTGATTCTCTCCCCTGTCGCACTGTGGGGGAGTGAGCGAGCGGCTGCGTGGGGCTTAGTTGCCGGCTGGGGCTAAACCACGACACCCATGCATGAAAACATGCTGCCTTGTGTATTATGCCCTTACTGAGATACATCATCTGGCTTTGTAAATAACTACTATTTCTAAGAAAAACCCTTTACCTTCTGGGAGATACCATCCATAAGCCTAAAGAATGTAGGTTATCTTTCTTACCCTTTGTTGACTTAGCACATTCTGTCTGCTAAGCTAGGAAGATTAAAAGACAGTCAGTAACTATAGTCAGGACATGCACATAGTTTTGTAGGTCCCACTCTTGGACTAAAGCTGTTGGCAGCATCTCGGACTAGACATTTGTTAGCCTAGTGGCAGCTACCTTTTTCTCACAATATGAGGTTTCTTGCATCTTCCATGCAGTTTTCTCATGGGAGCACCTACCTCACAATTTATTAACTTCTGCTTATTTTACATTTGGAATTAATTATAAATCTGTATAATATAATGCAAATTTATGATAACGATAGCCAAATAAAGCTGATAGTTAAAAAGGAAAATAGTAAGTATCCTGTATTTTTAAAATGGATGTTTTCACTGTTACCTGTGTCACAACACTGCAATGTCCTCAAGGTTCCACCACTCATCTTGGCATGGAATGATGACTACATTGCAGCAATATCAAGGAAGTGCATGCCAGCAAATTAATGTACTTCTTAATGTTTGAGTTATGTTATTTTAGTCCAAATATGTAATAGTCAGTTTACAAACCATCTTACTAGGCGTAAATGTGCAGGCTATTTGAGCCATTTTCTTGTGAGTGACACAGGACTTTGCCAAGGGTTAAATCCCAGAGCTTCAGTGGATTAGTATTCCTTTATTTTAGCCTACTTGACCTTAGTGCGTCTCTCACTCCCTTGCCACTGGTCCATGCTTCTGGACTGTCTCAAAGAAGGGGACAGACTTTCTGGCTCTTTCTTTTCCCTCTTTGAATTGCTAGCTCATGTGGTACTGATGGAGACTTTCCGTCCTCTCCTTTTTCTCATTCTTACAGAGAGTTCCAGTTCTTTCCTTTTCTTTACCTTTTTTTTCCTGTTCTCATTGTTTCAAATGTTTCATTGCTGGTCTTAGACCGGGATATCAATGTAAAGACTAGTGAACTTACAGCTAGCTCTCCTTCATTTCACTTGCTTGAGTCTTGTGTCTTGTTTCCTTGTTTAGGCTGCTGTCCACACCATATTATGCCCATGCTATAGCAATCTATTTTCAGCTTTAAAATCATGGTCTTTGTTTCTGGTCTTGCCAGGTCTAAAAAATGAGTTTTTCATCCCCCATCAACCACTTTTATTTAGTTTGGTTTGCACAGCCACCAGCTCCAGAAATTCTCTTTATTCTTGAGTGTGCTGCTACTGAGACCTTTATTGGTGTTTCAATTCTACTCAGAGCATTCTGAAATTTAAGCATGTAATTAAGTGTCTTCTACCATCAATATCTAAATCAATTTACAAAGCATTTATTATAATTCTCCATTTGATAAAGAGAATAAAAATGAATATTTAATTGTTTTAAGGAATAAAAAATATAAAGTGAAACAAAAAACAAACTTGAAAATGCAAAGAACATAATTACAACAACATTTTTTTTCTTATTTATTGTATCCCTAGCTTGACAATACAAAATGCTAAAGCTTGGATACTCACTCAGGCAGAGAACGAGAAGATTTGTACAAATATCCCTTTGTTCTTTTTCTCCTCTGAGCTTTGTTCCCTTTAGACTGTATGATCTTCTTTGGGTAGTGACTTATGGTCTTGACTATATAAAAATTCTTCATTCATTACTGGCACTACCAGAAACAAATATTAAGATCAAAAAAAGGTCTCAAGAGTTTCAGCCTATCATATTATGAATGAAGTTCACAGTTATGGATGGGTCAGGACATACGTTAAATGTTATGTAAACCTCAGTTGAACTCCAGATACAGGGCATGAGGAGTATCTAGATCTTTATTGAGAAGCACATATAGAAAGGATTAAATAGGTGTCAGAGTGGTTTGAAAAGATTAGAGGTTATATGGAAACAAAAAAATGGAGGAAAAAGGTATTTAGGAAATATAGATAAGAAATTAATTGACTCAAACATTCTGTGATAGATGGCAGAATTAATTATTGATAAAATATATTAGCAACTGAGTATAAAAATAGAGGAAGAGTTTGATTTAAAAATTAAAGACCTAAAGAAAGAAAGTTCATACAAACTACACAGAACACTTAAATTTCAGCCTTGCTGAGAGCAAGTATTAAAATAGGTCTATACAATTCTGTTCTGTAGGTGAAATTTTGCTTTTTCATCTTAATTTTTCTGTTTGGTTGCGGTTTTTTGTTTGCTTGCTAACCGTCTGTGTCCACTTGCTGGTGGTACCTCCCTGAAATACCTGCAGGAAAAACCACAGTGCTACCACATGCCTGGCCCAGGAAATCTGGCCCAGGTTCATTGAGGCTCCCTAGGTGAGGGTGAGGGTGAATGGTGCATGCCTGAAAATGGGGAACGGTAGGATACCTCAGCTGCTCTTTCCAGTTTCTTCGGTATTTCAGTTTGTGGGGTGAGAGTGTTGGCGAGGTTAAACCTTTAGTTTAGACTTGTTAGAATTAGTTTAGAAGTGGAAGTTAGGAGGCAGTTAACTGGAACAGCGCTTTCTTCTAAGGGTTTTTGTTTATTTTGTTGGTTTTTTAATTAAATTTTGTTTCATATTTCAGCATTACACTTGAGACCATCATACAAACCCTCCTCTTTACACACAGTTTTTGCTGCTCTAATTAATTCCCTTCTTTTCTTTTCTTGTTTCATCCCTCCTCCCATATGAAACTAGATCAAATAATAGGGGCAGGCTTCCAACTTTGTTGTTTGATGTGCTTTTATCACAAAATGAGGCAAAAATAAAAAGTGTGACTTCTTTATTATGATACTGTTGGTTGCCAAAATGAGGTCTCTGTGAAAAAAAAAAAGTGATTTTAGGATACCAATCAGCCGTGTGATAAAACCTCTCACTCTCCAACACATGCCAAATCTTAGAAACACACCTGTTGTTGTTCTATTAGTTTTAAGATGAAGCATATTCAGTATCTCAGTCACCAAGCAGACTGCAGGATAATCCACTAATCCAGATAGATGAAAGGAAATGCAGATTTTATGCCCTCTTGAGAGTTGCAGCCTGTCAAAAAATAGATCCTTCTGCTCAGCTCGCCAGAAAGAGAGAGAGAAGAGAGAAAAAGAAAAGGTCTCTATTTCAGACATGCAAACACACATACATAGACACATTGAAAATGTCTATGCTAAAGCAGTACATTAATCATCACTCCTATAGAAATCAATGCCAAAACATATTGACAGATACCTCTATTTCTTTTATAACGAGAAAGAAATTATATGATGAGAATGAAAGGGGAAAAAAGTTAATTCTGTTTACACTTTAAAATATGAAGACAAAATAAGTCCTTTAGGGTATCAAAGTGGTTGAAACAAAAGGAGTAATATTTTCTCTTATGCAACATAAAGGTTTTCTTTGCAACAGGCACTAAAAATGATAATTGCAGAATACAATTTTTTTAGAAGAATCTTAAGACAGCCTATTCAAATAACAATCATACACAAAATTTGCATGTCCCAGAGATTTTTTGGGTCATTGAATCATAGACTCATAGAATCTTTGGATTGGAAGGGACTTTTTTAGGCCATCTAGTCCAAGCCCCCTGCAGTGAGCAGGGACATCTTCAGCTAGATCAGGTTGCTCAGAGCCCCGTCCAGCCTGACCTGGAATTTTTCCAGGGATGGGGCATCTTCCACCTCTCTGGGCAACCTGTGCCAGAGTTTCACCACCCTCATGGTGAAACATTTCTGCCTTAAATCTAGTCTAAATCAGATTCTGTTCCCTTTGTTTGTGTCCAATGTTACCTTTAGTTGCAATTAGTATAGTTTAATAAGGGACTAAGTCAAAATGTGGACTTGCATTTTGTAACATAATGATACACTGTCATTTGAACGCCACATGCATGTGAGAAATGTTTTTTACTGCAGAAAGTGACAATATTACTTTTAGCACAGGAAGCAAACCTGTGTGATCGGTTTCTTTAGCTCCCTTGCATTTAATCTATTTTTTATCTTTTATGTTCACAGGGTGCAGAAGGTGAAGGTGGGGATGGAAAAGCATATCAGGCAAAATGTGGATAGAGTCAGCAATAAAAGAAAAAAATGCATGCTGTCCTCTACTGTGCAAAACAAGCATAATCGCTGACATGAAGAAGTATGCACTTTTCTCAGAGGAAAAAATTAACCAACAAAAATTCTTTACCAATGACAAGAAAAAATCTGAAAGAAAAGAGATTGGTTTCTATTTCACAGCATAAATTAGAGTTTTCTGTGATTTGGACACATTACGTCGATACTTCTGCATTTACCTGGACTGTAATCTTGTATTCATACTATTTTCATTCTGTAGGTCTTCATTTTGTATTTTAAACTGAGCACTGGCTGTTCTCTGAGATAATCTTTCTCAGAGACAATGATATATATTTAAACATATGATAATGCATTTCTTTAGTTAAAAAGTACAATAAATTAAACTAATTCCTTTGAACTTTCAACAAAGAATTAATGATGTATTAACCTATATAGCAGTGCTAGTGTTCCTGCATTCAGTAGATGCAACTGTAAACCTTACATAGTATATTTGCAAGATTTCTTTTCTTTTTATGAAATACATTGCAAATCTGACCAATCTACCTTTAATGGAAACTCTAATCTGCTGGGGAAGAGGATTCACCATTCAGTACATGTAAGATGCGTAAAGAAGCGAAGGGGCAGTAGGAATGGGAAAGCATCATTCTGCCCTTGAGGGAAGGAGTTACCATTGCCACAGGGAGACACGCGGGGAGGCACCCAGTGCACAGGTTACAGCCCTTGTAGTAGAATCCAGGAGGCTTTTACCTCCCCATTAAACCCCCCTTGGGCTGCCATGCCACAACACTGGTGCTCCTGAATTGTCAGAGAAGCACCACAACTTCTTACTGGTTCCTTATCCTGTATGTAGCTTGATTCACCTCCAGCTTCTGAGACTTGTGGAAGCAGCAGAGGACATGACCAGGTAAAGATACTCAGGGAGGAGCTCTGGCTTCTTGCAAGGAAATGAGTGTGGCCACAGCTGCATGGGGCTGGTCTGCCATGGCTACACTCTGCTGGAAGAAGTTTTATGCTCCGAAAACCCTCTAGGCAAAATCTGTTTCCTTAAATGCTGTATTAGATGAGAAGATTTGATACAGTATAAAATACACACTGTAAGGATAATTACAAGACTCCCATGAAAACCAAGGTCACAGCGCACTTATTCCTTAGTCATTTTCATGGGTTTTTAAGACATTTCAGAAGAACAAAATGTAAGAAGATATTTCAAACAGACCAGTGAGATGCTTTTTCATATACTTACAAAGAGAAAAAGGCAAGTGTGGGGAAAGTATGAAGCCTCTACAGTCCCAGAATATTAGTATTTTATGTTAATATTTATCTCATTATACAGAAATGCAAAATTAGACTTACCTTCTTAGTTAAAAATGCTCTGAGGCTTCTAAAAAGATAATGAAATTTAAAATATTAAGATAAAAATGATACATAACTGAAACACATTTTAATGATTATTTATTAAAACAGCAATGCAAGTACAATAATAATTGAACTGAATACAATTTCATAAAATACCAGTTATACCACCCATAATGCCTATGGACACAATGACTTAATTTGGTTGTTGGGTACCTCACTGGCATCCCTCCTGCCAGTGAGATAGGTAAAATTATATTCTATAATATTCAGTTCCTCCTCATGCCTTCCTTGCTTTGAAATTGATGGTAATTCTCAGAAAAAAAAAGGTTCCTGAGCAAACCTAGTTTCGTAAGGACTCAGTAGAGGAACAAATATCACCTTCACTTTTTTTTTTTTTTACTTTAATATTCAAGTTACTGTGGAAAAAATTACTTCTATCATACTGAGAAGCATATGCAAAAAGCAAAGGAGATGGAGAGCACTGGGCGCACGCAGCTGCAGAAGAACAGAAAGCACCTCCCTCTTTGGAAGGTATCTGTAGAGGTTCTTGGATTCAAATGCTTTTCTGCTTAAGAGAATTTAAGTCCACGTCCATTCTGGCAGTAAAATGGTTGAGCCATTAAATTATAATATGTACCTGAATTTGGGAATATCATTCTCTCCTGTTGATTAAGCTTGAGGAGACTACACGCCATTTCTTCAGGTGTTCTGCAGTGAGTTGCTCTCAGTCTATCCTGTTGAAGATAATTCACCTTGTGTAGTATACTTAAATATTTATTGAGAGTAATTCAGTGGCCTGGTTAGGACATTTGGGAAAAAAAAAATAGAGACCTACTTTCTGCTTGATTCATACGAACAGTGAATGTTCTTGCATAATGAATTTTTAACACCTCCACCTCAGAAATGAGTGATCTTAAATCCAGTGCATGTTTAATTAGGTATGCAAAGTGAGTTTTCCCTGGTAAACAAGAATTAAAGCATCTTCTCTTTGAACTAGTGGTTTGGACTATATTTTTGAAGGTGGCCACCAATTCAGATCAGGCAAGGGTGTGAACCAAATCAAGATATCCTTCTGGTGGGATTTATCTTCTGCAGCATTAAGGGTCCATTTGCATTAAGGGTCCATTTGCATTAAGATTTTTTCTTTAGATCAGGAGAACATTTTTCAAGTGACTCTCCCAGTCACCTCCACTTCTTGTGCATTGGTTCACAGTGGGAGCAATTCCAGGATACCAGAAACTGGGCTTCTTTTTGATAAACATACGCTGGCAGATGTGCTCCAGAATACAAAACCTGTGATCCAGCTGCAAACAGGATGTCATTTCACAGTCAGAAACATGTTACTCTGAAGTAGCAACCCCTGAAAGTCATATAGTGTTAATGTAAAGTTCCAAGTGCTGTTTCTCTCCACAAATCTACAGCTACTGGGCTGTACTTCTTCCTAATGCAGATGTAGCCCTAACTTCACCTTTGCTGCAAGGTTTTGATTTTTTTCAATGACTTCACTCTACATACATGAGTCATTTAGGAGGGACCAAACCCACAATTTCTGGCATTTTCAATGTTCACGAGAATGAAAAGACCAGCTTTGTTTAAACTGTAACATGTAGGACCATGTTCTCTTTGCTACATTTGCAGGTTTGATTTGGCTCATAAAAAGTTCATGTGCATATTTGCAGCATCATTTGAATTATAATCCATGCACAAACACTTGCACCTGTATAGTATTTTAAGAATAAAAGTTGGGGAATTATTTGGACTGATGTTCTAATTAATTTTCAGTATGGAAGTGCCATAAAATGTGCAGGACCAACCAGTTGTTTATGGTGAGACGAAAGGAAGGCTGGCAATACAGTTTTTAAAATTCTTTAGAAAATGTGAATTCTTTGCTTTACCCTTTCCTTAACAAATTCCTGGATATTATCTTCTGGGGTATGCCTAACGATCATGAGCTGTTGACTAATTATAGACTGCCAGACATTTAGTTCAGGGTTGCTTGTGCAATGCAATTTCTCAGGTAATTGTCTCCCAGTGTGGAGGCACTTTCTCTCTAGTTTATTGATAAGAAGCCTGAGCTGTTGAGTTTTCTATTACTGGGATTCCAACACACGATATTACTTTTATTACCTGTACTGCCATTACTATATTTTGGGGTTCGAGCCATGGACAGCAGCCGTCTCCAAAAGGATGCGAACTAAGCAAGGGAAGAACGAGTGATTTACATCAGCCACAAATGCACCATTCACCCAAATGCTGCATGCAATTCATTTCAAAAGCTGTTCTAATGAATGGCATTCAGACTTCTAAAATGAACCAATGCGGGACCTGCCAACTTCTTTCCAGAATAATCTTTGATATGAGACAACGTTGAACATGCAGAGGTTTTGAATAACCAAGTTCAGAAGAGGATTGGGCATATTAGCGGTAGTTTGGAATATGAATACTCAGTTTTGTCTTTATGGAAAATTAATGAAAATTGTTTCTGTATTTCTTGACCTAATTCTTTTCCCTAAGATATTGACTATTTTAATACAGACTTCTTGCTGAATTACAAACAGAACTCATTTTTGCTGATTATTTTTTGTCTCTCCCTTGTAGCATAGCTGAGTTTATTTTAAGCAATATTCTTACTTCTTCAGATCTCACACTCAGTGCAACCTTCCACATCATCTGAATGGACTTAATTGGACTTTATTGGGACTGGGACTGAGTCAAATGAAAATGAAAAAAGAAGGACTAGAGCAAAAGGTTTGCCAAATTACATCCTAAAGACATATACTTGGTTAACAGAATGTACTTTCAGTTTTCACTTTCACCCCATTCACACTTCTGAAACTGTGGGATATTCCCTGAAGCTTTCTACTTGCCAGATAGTGTTCTATCACAGATTGATGTATCAACCATCTGATTTTGATTACATGGATTATATTTTGAATGCACATAAAAGAAATTCACTTTTAGTAGCTTATTCATAAAGTTGAATGTGATCAGTGTTAACAATATGAGGATATGTCCTCATAGCATAAAATGCAACTCTGTGCTGCTGCATTTAAGTACTTTGTAACTTTTACAGATAAACATGACATCTATCTAAATTTAAGTGAGAACTACTTAAATCCTTTCTAATGATCCTGGCAACTATTTCTGTGTAATAACATTGAAGGAGCTCTATGGGTTTTCATGTGAATTAAGTGACAGTAGTGTTGAAGAAAGCAATACTCCAGCTCTCAAGTGGAAATGAAGGTGAAATCATGGGCCATCATAACCAGGGAAACAGATTACAGACCCTTAAAATAATTTCTAGGAAACAAATATTTGGAAACAAAAATTTAAGGTGGCAGGTATTCGATATCTTGCAAAATCTGGGATGTGCATATTTTTAAAAAATAAACACTTAAAATTCTGGGATAAGTACATGCAACTATGGCATAATCAAACCTGTCCTGTATGAGTGAAACTAATCTGTTATCCTCTCCTCTATCTTCTATTTATGCCTTTTTCACAAACACCTCTCTATGTTGACATTTTTAATGCATGAACTTATACATCCTTTTGTTCGTGTGTGCTTGGCTGAATGTGGGTGCACAACACTTTTGTTAGAAAAGTGCAGGCAGAGAAGACAGAATATTTGTCAGATTTCTCTGTTGACACACCTGAAAACAGAATTCTCCTGCTAGCAGCATCCGTGCTGCTTCACGCAGAGATGAAACATGTCCAGGAGGATATTTTGCATTTCTGTTAGCAGTTAAAGGTATATCAGTTCTGAGAGTAATTTTAGTATCAGTTCCAGATAAAGAAATATATCTAAGTTTATCTGTCCTCAGTATCCATTTCTGTGGAGGAAAAAAAATAATCAGGTGAGACAAAACTGAGATCTACAAAACACCACCACCAACCGAACAACAAAAAGGAGAGATAAAAATAATATAATGATGTCCACTGCCCTCATTTTGTGTGAAGTCTTACAACAGTTCAAAAAATTAGTTTAGTGGATTTCAAAATGTCATCATAAGATTGATAGAAGGTTATAAGATGGCAATGAAAATAAACAAAATTCAAAGGGAGTAGGGATGTACTACCCAGTGTTAGCCTCAAAGGAAAAGTACATCAAGGACAAAAGGAAGCTTAGAAAGAGAAGGCTGTTGAAGAATATATTTTGCTGGCTTTCCTGAAGAGCTCTCTAGAGAATCTCAGTAGATTTACTGGATTCAGTAACATGGCTTCTTGGTGGCTGATAGGGAAATAATTATTTTCAAAGTGATTCTGGTTTTATTGTGTGAGGATGTAATATTGTGCCTGCAGCTAGCTGGACACATGGTGTTGCCCTCAGAGTTTTCATTGTGAGTGAAAAATCACATCTAAAAAAAATATGGATGCCTTTGAAAATCATTCCTTGTCTCTGACTGGTGTCTATATGGATTTTGCCTTTCACAACAGTTTTCTTCTGGGGTGATGCGTGCCAGAGCTGTGCATCAGTCACATACAAGTTTTCTTACTGTTCATGTGTTTTCAAGGGATCTTACTATGTTATAGCCAACTGTCTGCAGCCAGATGCTGGGTTAACTTCATCCATTTTAGCTGCTATCTTTGAAATTAATAGGAATTTCCCTTAATTCTCATCTTTGAACCATGCTATCAAAACATCTTTTAAATTTTGTCGGTGTGAGGCTCAGGGACACGCATTTTCTGAAAGAAGAGGTATTAGTACTAAAGCAGCACAGAAAACATTTGAGAATGTAAAGAACTGATTAAAACAGATTCTCTGTTTTGGATCTCAGTAGGCTCAATATAAGACATTTATGGCTGAAGAAAATTATAAGATATTTGTGTGATTAAGTTTGCAAAATTCATATTAAATAAAAAAGAAAAATCTTGACTTTTTTCTTCTCCAGGATGACCTTCCTTTGAAGTTGTGTTTTGTCTAGTATTAATAAAATTATATTGAATGAAACAGGCTTTTGTTAGTTGCATTTCGGCAAAATGTTTAGTTTCTAAATATAATATCTACTTTTAATAGATGTTTAAAATATCAAATATTGTATTGACTATATCATGTTATATGGTGTAAAAACTTGTCTAAACATCCACAAAGGAGCATACAGACAATAGCAGAAGGAGCAGCTCAAACAGAACCCTTCTCCAGCTCCTCCCAGGCCCATCCCAGGAGCCATCAGCTCATCAAAGCCCCATCTCCACAAGAGAACACAGAGGCCCCCAGGGCAGACAGGAACCCAGACTAAGGGTTGACCCAGCAGAGCTTCAGCCCCAGTGTCCACGTATGACACCCACCATGATGGTCCAAGAGGAGCAGTTCCAGCTCCACTGCTGGACTGGTGGGGTTGCTGCCTGAGGTGTGGGACATGTTATGGGATGACAGGGAAGAGTATTTTGGGATTACACAAAACTTATTTTGGAATGTTTAGGTGGAACCAGAGGTGGGGAACGGCATTAATTTAGATGATTTGGTGAGGAACAACTGTGGGAAAATAGAGAACTGAGGGGAAAAACAGAGCTGGTCACATGTAAATAGTGGCCTGTCTGGCCATGTCCCAACAGGGGTCATCATAGGGGCCCGTGGGTGGGTGGTGCCAGCCTCGTGTGAGTGCAGGTCAGAGTGCCAGCAGTTGGACTGGACCATGGGCTGGAGGGCATATGAGTCTGGATGCCAGTGACTGGGGAGACCCCAGTGAATGACACCAAGTGCCAGCCCCAGGTGGCACCAAGGCCAGAGCCTGCCTGGCTGCAGTGCAGCACAGGGAGCCAGTGCGGATGTGTGAGTGACTGCGCGAGTGTTGGTGAAAGTCTGGTTGGATGAAGTGGTGAGTAGGTGACATGTACATGGAGCTGGGGGGGGTTCTCCAAGGATGAGACTATGGGGTGTGTCTACTGGGGACCAGGTGAGTCCTGGTCAGCTCAGTACATGTATAGCTGTGTGTGTGTAGGTCTGAGCATCAGCAAGCAGAGTGGAGCTGTGGTCTCTAGGGTTCACATGACCAGGTGCCAGCAACTGGGGAAACTGAGATCCAGGAGCAGCTACTGGGCAAACTGGGTGTCTGAGCCCAGCTGTTGAGGGGAACTACACTGCACATTTACAGAATTACAGAATCACAGAATCATTAAGGTTGGAAAAGATATTTAGGATCATCAATTCCAATGATCAGCCCAATACCACCATGCCAACTAAACCATATCCTGAAGTGCCATGTCTACATGTTTTTTGAATACTTCCAGAGATGATGACTCCGACACCTCCCTGGGCAGCCTGTTCCAATGCTTGACCACTCCTTCAGTAAAGAAATTTTTCCTGATATCTAGTCTAAGCCTCTCCTGGCGCAACTTAAGGCCATTTCATCTTGTCCCATCACTAGTTACTTGGGAGAAGAGACCAAGCCACACCTCACCACTACTCCCTTTCAGGTAGTTTGTAGAGAGCGAAAAGGTCTCCCCTCAGCCTCCTCTTCTCCAGGCTAAACAACTCCAGTTCCCTCAGCTGTTCCTCATAAGATTTGTTCTCCAGACACCTCAGCAGCTTCGTTGCCCTTCTCTGGACATGCTCCGGCAACTCAACATCCTTCTTGTAGTGAAGGGCCCAAAACTGAACACAGGATTCAAGATGTGGCCTCACCAGGGCCGAGTACAGGGGCACAATCACTTCCCTACTCCTGCTGGCCACTCTATTGCTGATACAGGCCAGGGCGCTGTTGGCCTTCTTGGCCATCTGTGCACACTGCTGGCTCATGTTCAGCTGGCTGTCAACCAGCACCCCCAGGTCCTTTTCTGCTGGGCAG
>NW_010509787.1:42418-42903 GCF_000687285.1 Phaethon lepturus
CTGCTGGGCAGCTCTCCAGCCACTCCTCCCCAAGCCTGTAGCGTTGCATGGGGTTGTTGTGACCGAAGTGCAGGACCCGGCACTTGGCCTGGTTAAACCTCATACAGTTGACCTCAGCCCATCGATCCAGCCTGTCCAGATCCTTCTGCAGAGCCCTCCTACCCTCCAGCAAGTCAACACTCCCACCCAACTTGGTTTCTTCTGCAAACTTACTGAGGGAGCACTTGATCCCCTCATCCAGACCTTCAATAAAGGTATTGAGCAAGATGGGCCCCAAAACTGAGGCCTGGGGAATACCGTTTGTCACCAGCAGCCAACTGCATTTAACTCTGTTCACCACAACTCTCTGAGCTCGGCCATCCATCCAGTTCCTCACCCAGCGGAGACTAAACCTGTCTAAGCCACAAGTCGCCAGTTACTCCAAGAGAATGCTGTGGGAGACGCTGTCAAAGGCTTTACTAAAGTCCAGGTAGACAACATCCACA